>NW_026519016.1:0-218936 GCF_947347685.1 Pleuronectes platessa
ATCTGGATCCCCATTTTAAATTATTCTACAGCCCTCCCCACTAATGAGAAGGATAATCTCCAAATCCTTAACACACACATTGAGGCCAATATGAATTTTTTACCCCCATTACCAGACCAAGATTTTGCCACAAAGGTGGATAGAATACATTGGACAGCAACCACAGCTGCTGCCATGTTAGAACACTGGACAAAACATTTAAACTTATAAGCCCACTAAGGCCCATTATTGGGAGGGGGCCGCCAAGATTGGATTCAACCCAGAAAATCCCACATCAAAATTCGGATAAAATTATTAAACCAAAGAATGTTAAAAGTTCTACATTCAAGAATGTAGTTGTTTTGGCTAAAAAATTTCAGCCAACTCAACCTGAACTGCAAGTTTTAAACAAAGGCCTTACGTTCATACCTACAGCAAAAATCCATCAAGGCCAAAAAACACAAATGCTTGTAGACATCCAAAATTATCATAGACGAGTTAAACTCGCTACCTTTTTTGAGAGGAAAAGGGCCCAAGAACCTCTACCATTTACTCCAAAGTCCAATTGGACTCCAAAATTAAGTGCATTACCACCCCCTATACGTTCTTTGGTCCAAGCAGATATATATGCCACCAAATCTTTTAATTGGATGATCAGAGACAAGTTTAATTTGTCTTCTGAAGAAGCACAGGCTCTAACTCAATTGAAAAGGAACAAACTAATTATTATTAAACCAGCTGACAAAGGTAGTGCTGTGGTTGTCCTAGACAGAGACCAATATATTTGGGAAGCTAAAAGACAACTTAATAACTCCAAACATTATCAAAGACTTCCAGGTCCTATTTTCTATGAAACCATACCTATGGTGACAGATATCTTTACTCAAATGTACCAAAAAGGTTTTATAAATCACAAACAAAAACAATATCTCTTAGGGATTACGAATCCCCGCCCAAGAATATTTTATCTTTTACCAAAAATTCATAAGGAGCCTGCACAGTGGAGCAGGCCCTTCGAAATTCCCCCGGGCCGTCCCATTGTGTCGGATTGTAACAGTGAAACTTACCTGTCTGCAGAATTCGTAGAATACCACCTGAATCCGATATCCACAAAACATTCCAGCTATATCAAAGATACTTACGATTTCTTAGACAAAATCAAAAAAATCAAAATACCTACCAATTCGCTTCTCTTCACCATTGACGTTGATAGCCTCTATACTAATATCGAAACCAAATCCGGCCTCGAAGCGGTGAGAAAATGTTTTAACAAATTCCCAAATCAAAAAAGACCAGATACTTACCTCCTTCAATTATTGGAAATCAATTTGACTAGAAACGACTTTGAATTCGATGGAGTGTTTTATCTACAAACCAGTGGCACAGCCATGGGCAAACGATTCGCCCCCTCCTATGCCAACATTTTTATGGCCGACTGGGAAGAATCGGCATTAGCCACAGCTCCTTTAAAGCCTCTCCACTATTTTAGATTTCTAGATGATATTTGGGGTATTTGGACACATTCTAAGCTGGAATTCTACCAGTTCATCGAAATATTAAATAATCACCACCCATCTATCACGGTAAAATTTGAGATCAATGACCAATCAGTCAACTTCTTGGATGTCACAACACTTAAAGGAGAAAAATTCACCACTACAGGAGAACTGGACTTTAAAGTTTATTTCAAGGATACGGACACACACGCTTTACTCTGGAAAAACAGTTACCACCCACGACACACTTACAAAGGTTTGATCAAATCACAATTACTTCGGTTCCATAGAATATGCAGTCAAACGCACTATTTTGAAGAGGCCAAGTCCACTTTATTTCAAGCCCTGACACACAGAGGCTACTCATATTGGTTTTTAAACAAAATCCATAAGACTTTTCTGACCCCTAAACCAGTAACAGAAGGGAAACCACAAAAAATGATTCCCCTTATTACCACTTACTCTAAACAGAGCCTGGGTCTAAATCACACCACACATCACAATTTTCACAAATTTTTGGGAAATACCAAATACCTTCAAAATCATAAAATCATCACAGCATATCGCAGGAACAAAAACTTAAAGGACTGGCTGGTTAAAAGCAAAATGAGACCGCTAGTAGATATTGCCAAATCCCCATGTTTGGAATATAAACATGCACACTTTGCAACTAATCTACAATCTAAAAAAATTATTGAACTAGAATCTCCTATTGATCCAAAAACTCACAATTGTGTATATATGATCTATTGTTCAAAATGTAACATGAAATATGTTGGAGAAACCAAACAATCAGTCAGGAAGAGACTGTCCCAACATAAATATAATATAAAACACGGACAAAAAACAGACACACACCTGGTTCAACACTTTATTTCACATAAAATTGAATCTTTCAAAATCACTGTATTACAAGCTGGACCTTTATGGACAGATTCCTGTAGGAAAAAACAAGAAAGATATTGGATTCAAACATTAGGCACAAAACATCCCTACGGTCTTAACACCCAGTGAGGAGCATCCTATGTCCTAGGAGGGCCCGTGCACAACATTGGACCTGATTTTTCAGGTCCATGGATATTACCGTTCTCATCTAACCCTGGCCAGTGCCGCCTAGGACTACATTAGGATGCTCTTCTAATCACTATTCAGTTTTCTCCATGCTGGACTATTATGTCCAATTCTTAAGAATCGACTCCCAAAGGAACCATCCAGAAAGAGACCGGGAACTTACGGCCCCCAGGACCCTGCTTTCTGACCCCAACCCCAAGACCTCTTACCCTAACCCTAACCCAGGATCCCTTACCCTAACCCTAACCCCAGGACCCCTTACCCTAACCCTAACCCAGGACCCCTCACCCCTAACCCTAACCACAGGACCCCTTGCCCTCATCCTAACCCCCATCCCAGATTTGTTCAGGGAACGATACAATTGGAAAATTAAAATTCAATCCAGGACATGGTTACAGCTGAAAGTGAAGAGTAAAACGACTCATGATTGCAAAAAAGATTTTTTATAAAATAAGACAAACAACATTAGTTGACAAAAAATGTTTATTTCAACAGGAAATGTTAATACAACAAACAATATAAAAATACTTTACACTATACAGGTCTATTCCTACCTTATTACACTTATCTTTATACTTACCTTATTGTAAACCTAAAAAAACAAATAAAAAATACTTACCTCATACCTACTCACCTATAATCAATTTTACCCTACCTTCGGACCACCTCTAAAATCATTCAAGGCATCCCAGCACTGAAAGAAATATGAGAGAGAGTCAAGAGGGAAGGGGGAGGAGCCAAACCAAGGCAGAGTCTATTTAAGCTGAGCCACAGAAAGCTCACTGCTCACTCTGACTCAACAAGCACAGGACTCAGACCTCCTTGTTTCATGTGAAAAGAGAAAAACCTATTTTACAAGCCCATAGCCTGAAGAAGATATATTATTATATCGAAACGTCGCGGCGGGCTTTAAAATAAATTCACACTATGTATGACTGGACATTAGTGCGTTATGGCAAGGCCAGAAACGGACCACACCAACGCATTGATTATCCCACTTACCATTCACCTGAGAGAGGGCGCTCCCGTACCTACGCGGACGCTGTCAAATCTTCCTCCGGGACAGGAGTGAGACACAGATTAGAGCAAGACAAACCGAGACGTCGTGATGTTTCCTATTCTGGCCCCTCTCACCATTATTATTATAATGATAATAACCAAGAACAGCAACCCTACGTACAAAGGGGACGTGGATTCAACGAAGACCCACCCACACGTACACATGACACCTACTATTACAACAGTAATAACAGAGAACACCGACCACACATGCAAAGGGAACAGGATTTCCGTAGAAACCGACCTACGCATGCAGACAACACTCGCCATTACGCCCGTAATGACCGAGAACCACAACCAAACGCACAAAAGGGACGTGGTTTCCATGGAAACCTGCCCGCGTATGCAGAGAACACTCGTTATTACCATAGTAATAACAAAACAAAGCAACCATATGTACCGGCGAATCGGGATTTCAACAGAAATCAACCCACCAGGACAAACAATGCTCCCAAACCGGATTACATATCACAAAAAAACACCACACTGGGCCAACAAACCCGTAAAATGTACAATTTGATCAGACAAGTACATCACCTTAACAATATAAAAATCAGTGAGGAAGCAGAAGACATAAGAACACCTGTTACCTTCCAGAGACTGTCAGATTATTTGATAAATGTCATAAAACCAGTCTCCATCACTGACAAAACCAAGCAGTCTTTGGAGGGTAATGCTCGCAATTGGGCTTATACCACTCAATTAATTCTCATTGATCACTACGTAGAGGGCATCCAAACGACGCTGTCTGAACTAGAGACCATACTCACCACAGACTGGCCCCTGGCTTTCGAGATAGCCTCAAAATGGGCAACAAGGAAATTTCAAACCAGACTGAAACCCGATACCATCGACCAGACAGAAGCACACATTATTGCTCTCACCCAACCGGAGGATCCGACGCCTCAACCAGAAATCACAAGGAAAACCGACCCAACTCAGGGAAGGGTCCTAGACAAACGACTCAAAACCTACTCCAAACGGGTCAGAAGAGAATCACAGGAAACAGACACCATTCCCTTGAGTGATTTTCCATCTCTCACCCAGATAGACCAGGGACCCTCACCCTCAACAGACCTACTTATATCTCCACAGACACCCCCAAGGACACCAAGTCCCAAAATACAGCTAAGACGGAAAACTTCCAACCCCTGTGTCACTACAGAGATCGATAACCTACTTGATTTAGAAACGGTGTGCACGCAGATACCTATGAAACCCAGAGGGTCTGCCATCGACTTGCCACCACATCCGGACAGGATGGTCCTAGTTCACCAACCTGTTGAGGTTTACCACACTTCCTCGGACGAGGATCTCTCTTTTGATGATGCCCAAGAGGAGGGATCTTCATCCCTTGATGATTCTCCCTCACACTTAACCGACTACCTGGAGGAACCTGTAGAAGAAGAACAAAATCGTTCAAACATTTCTGAACAACCAGAAGACAATGACATTAGTGACACATCAGACACTGTCTCTTTTCAGAGACCTCTGGGACATCCAAGCGGTTTTTACAAACTTAAAAATTGGGAACTTCAACCTCGAACAAAATGTATCATCCTAGGTGATTCAAATTTACTTAGGATTCCCGAATACCAGATACCAAATGTCCAAATCGACAGCTACCCTGGAGCACAATACCTCCACATTGAGAGTATTTTGAGAAAATGCCAAATTACAAAATCAGTCGAAAACATGATTATTTCGGTTGGCATTAACCACAGGGGACAAAAACCCAAGGAAACGTCAATCAAACAACTGCAGAAGGCCCTCAAAGTGGCCAAAATACAATTTCCACGAGCAAAAATCTGGATCCCCATTTTAAATTATTCTACAGCCCTCCCCACTAATGAGAAGGATAATCTCCAAATCCTTAACACACACATTGAGGCCAATATGAATTTTTTACCCCCATTACCAGACCAAGATTTTGCCACAAAGGTGGATAGAATACATTGGACAGCAACCACAGCTGCTGCCATGTTAGAACACTGGACAAAACATTTAAACTTATAAGCCCACTAAGGCCCATTATTGGGAGGGGGCCGCCAAGATTGGATTCAACCCAGAAAATCCCACATCAAAATTCGGATAAAATTATTAAACCAAAGAATGTTAAAAGTTCTACATTCAAGAATGTAGTTGTTTTGGCTAAAAAATTTCAGCCAACTCAACCTGAACTGCAAGTTTTAAACAAAGGCCTTACGTTCATACCTACAGCAAAAATCCATCAAGGCCAAAAAACACAAATGCTTGTAGACATCCAAAATTATCATAGACGAGTTAAACTCGCTACCTTTTTTGAGAGGAAAAGGGCCCAAGAACCTCTACCATTTACTCCAAAGTCCAATTGGACTCCAAAATTAAGTGCATTACCACCCCCTATACGTTCTTTGGTCCAAGCAGATATATATGCCACCAAATCTTTTAATTGGATGATCAGAGACAAGTTTAATTTGTCTTCTGAAGAAGCACAGGCTCTAACTCAATTGAAAAGGAACAAACTAATTATTATTAAACCAGCTGACAAAGGTAGTGCTGTGGTTGTCCTAGACAGAGACCAATATATTTGGGAAGCTAAAAGACAACTTAATAACTCCAAACATTATCAAAGACTTCCAGGTCCTATTTTCTATGAAACCATACCTATGGTGACAGATATCTTTACTCAAATGTACCAAAAAGGTTTTATAAATCACAAACAAAAACAATATCTCTTAGGGATTACGAATCCCCGCCCAAGAATATTTTATCTTTTACCAAAAATTCATAAGGAGCCTGCACAGTGGAGCAGGCCCTTCGAAATTCCCCCGGGCCGTCCCATTGTGTCGGATTGTAACAGTGAAACTTACCTGTCTGCAGAATTCGTAGAATACCACCTGAATCCGATATCCACAAAACATTCCAGCTATATCAAAGATACTTACGATTTCTTAGACAAAATCAAAAAAATCAAAATACCTACCAATTCGCTTCTCTTCACCATTGACGTTGATAGCCTCTATACTAATATCGAAACCAAATCCGGCCTCGAAGCGGTGAGAAAATGTTTTAACAAATTCCCAAATCAAAAAAGACCAGATACTTACCTCCTTCAATTATTGGAAATCAATTTGACTAGAAACGACTTTGAATTCGATGGAGTGTTTTATCTACAAACCAGTGGCACAGCCATGGGCAAACGATTCGCCCCCTCCTATGCCAACATTTTTATGGCCGACTGGGAAGAATCGGCATTAGCCACAGCTCCTTTAAAGCCTCTCCACTATTTTAGATTTCTAGATGATATTTGGGGTATTTGGACACATTCTAAGCTGGAATTCTACCAGTTCATCGAAATATTAAATAATCACCACCCATCTATCACGGTAAAATTTGAGATCAATGACCAATCAGTCAACTTCTTGGATGTCACAACACTTAAAGGAGAAAAATTCACCACTACAGGAGAACTGGACTTTAAAGTTTATTTCAAGGATACGGACACACACGCTTTACTCTGGAAAAACAGTTACCACCCACGACACACTTACAAAGGTTTGATCAAATCACAATTACTTCGGTTCCATAGAATATGCAGTCAAACGCACTATTTTGAAGAGGCCAAGTCCACTTTATTTCAAGCCCTGACACACAGAGGCTACTCATATTGGTTTTTAAACAAAATCCATAAGACTTTTCTGACCCCTAAACCAGTAACAGAAGGGAAACCACAAAAAATGATTCCCCTTATTACCACTTACTCTAAACAGAGCCTGGGTCTAAATCACACCACACATCACAATTTTCACAAATTTTTGGGAAATACCAAATACCTTCAAAATCATAAAATCATCACAGCATATCGCAGGAACAAAAACTTAAAGGACTGGCTGGTTAAAAGCAAAATGAGACCGCTAGTAGATATTGCCAAATCCCCATGTTTGGAATATAAACATGCACACTTTGCAACTAATCTACAATCTAAAAAAATTATTGAACTAGAATCTCCTATTGATCCAAAAACTCACAATTGTGTATATATGATCTATTGTTCAAAATGTAACATGAAATATGTTGGAGAAACCAAACAATCAGTCAGGAAGAGACTGTCCCAACATAAATATAATATAAAACACGGACAAAAAACAGACACACACCTGGTTCAACACTTTATTTCACATAAAATTGAATCTTTCAAAATCACTGTATTACAAGCTGGACCTTTATGGACAGATTCCTGTAGGAAAAAACAAGAAAGATATTGGATTCAAACATTAGGCACAAAACATCCCTACGGTCTTAACACCCAGTGAGGAGCATCCTATGTCCTAGGAGGGCCCGTGCACAACATTGGACCTGATTTTTCAGGTCCATGGATATTACCGTTCTCATCTAACCCTGGCCAGTGCCGCCTAGGACTACATTAGGATGCTCTTCTAATCACTATTCAGTTTTCTCCATGCTGGACTATTATGTCCAATTCTTAAGAATCGACTCCCAAAGGAACCATCCAGAAAGAGACCGGGAACTTACGGCCCCCAGGACCCTGCTTTCTGACCCCAACCCCAAGACCTCTTACCCTAACCCTAACCCAGGATCCCTTACCCTAACCCTAACCCCAGGACCCCTTACCCTAACCCTAACCCAGGACCCCTCACCCCTAACCCTAACCACAGGACCCCTTGCCCTCATCCTAACCCCCATCCCAGATTTGTTCAGGGAACGATACAATTGGAAAATTAAAATTCAATCCAGGACATGGTTACAGCTGAAAGTGAAGAGTAAAACGACTCATGATTGCAAAAAAGATTTTTTATAAAATAAGACAAACAACATTAGTTGACAAAAAATGTTTATTTCAACAGGAAATGTTAATACAACAAACAATATAAAAATACTTTACACTATACAGGTCTATTCCTACCTTATTACACTTATCTTTATACTTACCTTATTGTAAACCTAAAAAAACAAATAAAAAATACTTACCTCATACCTACTCACCTATAATCAATTTTACCCTACCTTCGGACCACCTCTAAAATCATTCAAGGCATCCCAGCACTGAAAGAAATATGAGAGAGAGTCAAGAGGGAAGGGGGAGGAGCCAAACCAAGGCAGAGTCTATTTAAGCTGAGCCACAGAAAGCTCACTGCTCACTCTGACTCAACAAGCACAGGACTCAGACCTCCTTGTTTCATGTGAAAAGAGAAAAACCTATTTTACAAGCCCATAGCCTGAAGAAGATATATTATTATATCGAAACGTCGCGGCGGGCTTTAAAATAAATTCACACTATGTATGACTGGACATTAGTGCGTTATGGCAAGGCCAGAAACGGACCACACCAACGCATTGATTATCCCACTTACCATTCACCTGAGAGAGGGCGCTCCCGTACCTACGCGGACGCTGTCAAATCTTCCTCCGGGACAGGAGTGAGACACAGATTAGAGCAAGACAAACCGAGACGTCGTGATGTTTCCTATTCTGGCCCCTCTCACCATTATTATTATAATGATAATAACCAAGAACAGCAACCCTACGTACAAAGGGGACGTGGATTCAACGAAGACCCACCCACACGTACACATGACACCTACTATTACAACAGTAATAACAGAGAACACCGACCACACATGCAAAGGGAACAGGATTTCCGTAGAAACCGACCTACGCATGCAGACAACACTCGCCATTACGCCCGTAATGACCGAGAACCACAACCAAACGCACAAAAGGGACGTGGTTTCCATGGAAACCTGCCCGCGTATGCAGAGAACACTCGTTATTACCATAGTAATAACAAAACAAAGCAACCATATGTACCGGCGAATCGGGATTTCAACAGAAATCAACCCACCAGGACAAACAATGCTCCCAAACCGGATTACATATCACAAAAAAACACCACACTGGGCCAACAAACCCGTAAAATGTACAATTTGATCAGACAAGTACATCACCTTAACAATATAAAAATCAGTGAGGAAGCAGAAGACATAAGAACACCTGTTACCTTCCAGAGACTGTCAGATTATTTGATAAATGTCATAAAACCAGTCTCCATCACTGACAAAACCAAGCAGTCTTTGGAGGGTAATGCTCGCAATTGGGCTTATACCACTCAATTAATTCTCATTGATCACTACGTAGAGGGCATCCAAACGACGCTGTCTGAACTAGAGACCATACTCACCACAGACTGGCCCCTGGCTTTCGAGATAGCCTCAAAATGGGCAACAAGGAAATTTCAAACCAGACTGAAACCCGATACCATCGACCAGACAGAAGCACACATTATTGCTCTCACCCAACCGGAGGATCCGACGCCTCAACCAGAAATCACAAGGAAAACCGACCCAACTCAGGGAAGGGTCCTAGACAAACGACTCAAAACCTACTCCAAACGGGTCAGAAGAGAATCACAGGAAACAGACACCATTCCCTTGAGTGATTTTCCATCTCTCACCCAGATAGACCAGGGACCCTCACCCTCAACAGACCTACTTATATCTCCACAGACACCCCCAAGGACACCAAGTCCCAAAATACAGCTAAGACGGAAAACTTCCAACCCCTGTGTCACTACAGAGATCGATAACCTACTTGATTTAGAAACGGTGTGCACGCAGATACCTATGAAACCCAGAGGGTCTGCCATCGACTTGCCACCACATCCGGACAGGATGGTCCTAGTTCACCAACCTGTTGAGGTTTACCACACTTCCTCGGACGAGGATCTCTCTTTTGATGATGCCCAAGAGGAGGGATCTTCATCCCTTGATGATTCTCCCTCACACTTAACCGACTACCTGGAGGAACCTGTAGAAGAAGAACAAAATCATTCAAACATTTCTGAACAACCAGAAGACAATGACATTAGTGACACATCAGACACTGTCTCTTTTCAGAGACCTCTGGGACATCCAAGCGGTTTTTACAAACTTAAAAATTGGGAACTTCAACCTCGAACAAAATGTATCATCCTAGGTGATTCAAATTTACTTAGGATTCCCGAATACCAGATACCAAATGTCCAAATCGACAGCTACCCTGGAGCACAATACCTCCACATTGAGAGTATTTTGAGAAAATGCCAAATTACAAAATCAGTCGAAAACATGATTATTTCGGTTGGCATTAACCACAGGGGACAAAAACCCAAGGAAACGTCAATCAAACAACTGCAGAAGGCCCTCAAAGTGGCCAAAATACAATTTCCACGAGCAAAAATCTGGATCCCCATTTTAAATTATTCTACAGCCCTCCCCACTAATGAGAAGGATAATCTCCAAATCCTTAACACACACATTGAGGCCAATATGAATTTTTTACCCCCATTACCAGACCAAGATTTTGCCACAAAGGTGGATAGAATACATTGGACAGCAACCACAGCTGCTGCCATGTTAGAACACTGGACAAAACATTTAAACTTATAAGCCCACTAAGGCCCATTATTGGGAGGGGGCCGCCAAGATTGGATTCAACCCAGAAAATCCCACATCAAAATTCGGATAAAATTATTAAACCAAAGAATGTTAAAAGTTCTACATTCAAGAATGTAGTTGTTTTGGCTAAAAAATTTCAGCCAACTCAACCTGAACTGCAAGTTTTAAACAAAGGCCTTACGTTCATACCTACAGCAAAAATCCATCAAGGCCAAAAAACACAAATGCTTGTAGACATCCAAAATTATCATAGACGAGTTAAACTCGCTACCTTTTTTGAGAGGAAAAGGGCCCAAGAACCTCTACCATTTACTCCAAAGTCCAATTGGACTCCAAAATTAAGTGCATTACCACCCCCTATACGTTCTTTGGTCCAAGCAGATATATATGCCACCAAATCTTTTAATTGGATGATCAGAGACAAGTTTAATTTGTCTTCTGAAGAAGCACAGGCTCTAACTCAATTGAAAAGGAACAAACTAATTATTATTAAACCAGCTGACAAAGGTAGTGCTGTGGTTGTCCTAGACAGAGACCAATATATTTGGGAAGCTAAAAGACAACTTAATAACTCCAAACATTATCAAAGACTTCCAGGTCCTATTTTCTATGAAACCATACCTATGGTGACAGATATCTTTACTCAAATGTACCAAAAAGGTTTTATAAATCACAAACAAAAACAATATCTCTTAGGGATTACGAATCCCCGCCCAAGAATATTTTATCTTTTACCAAAAATTCATAAGGAGCCTGCACAGTGGAGCAGGCCCTTCGAAATTCCCCCGGGCCGTCCCATTGTGTCGGATTGTAACAGTGAAACTTACCTGTCTGCAGAATTCGTAGAATACCACCTGAATCCGATATCCACAAAACATTCCAGCTATATCAAAGATACTTACGATTTCTTAGACAAAATCAAAAAAATCAAAATACCTACCAATTCGCTTCTCTTCACCATTGACGTTGATAGCCTCTATACTAATATCGAAACCAAATCCGGCCTCGAAGCGGTGAGAAAATGTTTTAACAAATTCCCAAATCAAAAAAGACCAGATACTTACCTCCTTCAATTATTGGAAATCAATTTGACTAGAAACGACTTTGAATTCGATGGAGTGTTTTATCTACAAACCAGTGGCACAGCCATGGGCAAACGATTCGCCCCCTCCTATGCCAACATTTTTATGGCCGACTGGGAAGAATCGGCATTAGCCACAGCTCCTTTAAAGCCTCTCCACTATTTTAGATTTCTAGATGATATTTGGGGTATTTGGACACATTCTAAGCTGGAATTCTACCAGTTCATCGAAATATTAAATAATCACCACCCATCTATCACGGTAAAATTTGAGATCAATGACCAATCAGTCAACTTCTTGGATGTCACAACACTTAAAGGAGAAAAATTCACCACTACAGGAGAACTGGACTTTAAAGTTTATTTCAAGGATACGGACACACACGCTTTACTCTGGAAAAACAGTTACCACCCACGACACACTTACAAAGGTTTGATCAAATCACAATTACTTCGGTTCCATAGAATATGCAGTCAAACGCACTATTTTGAAGAGGCCAAGTCCACTTTATTTCAAGCCCTGACACACAGAGGCTACTCATATTGGTTTTTAAACAAAATCCATAAGACTTTTCTGACCCCTAAACCAGTAACAGAAGGGAAACCACAAAAAATGATTCCCCTTATTACCACTTACTCTAAACAGAGCCTGGGTCTAAATCACACCACACATCACAATTTTCACAAATTTTTGGGAAATACCAAATACCTTCAAAATCATAAAATCATCACAGCATATCGCAGGAACAAAAACTTAAAGGACTGGCTGGTTAAAAGCAAAATGAGACCGCTAGTAGATATTGCCAAATCCCCATGTTTGGAATATAAACATGCACACTTTGCAACTAATCTACAATCTAAAAAAATTATTGAACTAGAATCTCCTATTGATCCAAAAACTCACAATTGTGTATATATGATCTATTGTTCAAAATGTAACATGAAATATGTTGGAGAAACCAAACAATCAGTCAGGAAGAGACTGTCCCAACATAAATATAATATAAAACACGGACAAAAAACAGACACACACCTGGTTCAACACTTTATTTCACATAAAATTGAATCTTTCAAAATCACTGTATTACAAGCTGGACCTTTATGGACAGATTCCTGTAGGAAAAAACAAGAAAGATATTGGATTCAAACATTAGGCACAAAACATCCCTACGGTCTTAACACCCAGTGAGGAGCATCCTATGTCCTAGGAGGGCCCGTGCACAACATTGGACCTGATTTTTCAGGTCCATGGATATTACCGTTCTCATCTAACCCTAACCCTAACCCTAACCCTAACCCTAACCCTAACCCTAACCCTGACCCACATTAGTTCAATAGAAACCACTTTCCAAGTCTCTACGACCTTCAGAAAAAAAGTTATTCAAGAATATCTCCTTCTCCAATGTGCTTTCATCCCTAATCCTAACCCTAACCCTAACCCTAACCCTAACCCTAACCCTAACCCTAACCCTAACCCTAACCCTAACCCTAACCCTAACCCTAACCCTAACCCTAACCCTAACCCTAACCCTAACCCAATGTGCTTTCATCCCTAATCCTTACCTTAACCCTAGCTGTTTTAGCGACTTTCTTATTCAGAGGTTCTGGACTTCGATTCTATGCCTAGTCAGGTTCCTTAGACCCTTACCCTAACCACACCACCCCTTGCCTAAACCTAACCCCGCCCACTTTTCAGATTCGCTCGTTCGACCCCTTCCCAAGGTCCTAGAAGCTCGGGGATGGTACCAATCGATCCGCAGTACCCCGTTTGGTACAGACAGACGCCCTTTCCAAGTCTCTACGACCTTCACAACAAAAGTTATTCAAGAATATCTCCTCAGCAGGCTATGCTAATGAGGCGGCCTAATTACAATCCCGTTTCTCTCAAATATCTCGGCATAGAAGACACCAAAACTCAAAATTACAGGATATTCACCATCCCAAGAGAGAATTCTCCTCAGAAATGTCATTTTATCACATCAAATTCAAAACCCTAAATTCAGGAAAAACCATGACCAAGGTGAACTCACACACAAGACAAGTGCCCCACAGATCAAACAGCTCATTAGACAAATCTTGGAGAAATCCAAAATCAGTCGCTTGGAAGAATGAGAGTGAAGCATCTCCTTGGGCCGTGCGGTGTATGGGGCACAGGAGCTCTTCTGGGGGCCCAATCATCTCTTCTGGGGGCCCAATCATGGGGGGCCAAGGAGCCAGTGGTCTGGACACACATCAGGCCCCTCTTCATTCAGCCTGAAAGGTAAGAATGCAGGTAAGATCCACAGAAATTCCACCAGAAATCAGAAATTCCGAACTAGCCCCGCCCACTTTTGGGGATTTGGGCGTTCGACCCCTTCCGAAGGTCGTAGAAGCTCGAAAATGGTACCAATCGATGCGCAATACCCCACTTGCCAGAAACAAATGCCCTCTCCCACTCTCTACGACCTTCACAAAAAAAGTTATTCAAGAATATCTCCTCGGGTTTTCGGCCATTCGCTACTTCGACCCCTTCCGAAGGTCGTAGGAGCTCGGGGATGGCACCAATCGATCCGCAGGACCCACATTAGTTCAATAGAAACCACTTTCCAAGTCTCTACGACCTTCAGAAAAAAAGTTATTCAAGAATATCTCCTTCTCCAATGTGCTTTCATCCCTAATCCTTACCTTAACCCTAGCTGTTTTAGCGACTTTCTTATTCAGAGGTTCTGGACTTCGATTCTATGCCTAGTCAGGTTCCTTAGACCCTTACCCTAACCACACCACCCCTTGCCTAAACCTAACCCCGCCCACTTTTCAGATTCGCTCGTTCGACCCCTTCCCAAGGTCCTAGAAGCTCGGGGATGGTACCAATCGATCCGCAGTACCCCGTTTGGTACAGACAGACGCCCTTTCCAAGTCTCTACGACCTTCACAACAAAAGTTATTCAAGAATATCTCCTCAGCAGGCTATGCTAATGAGGCGGCCTAATTACAATCCCGTTTCTCTCAAATATCTCGGCATAGAAGACACCAAAACTCAAAATTACAGGATATTCACCATCCCAAGAGAGAATTCTCCTCAGAAATGTCATTTTATCACATCAAATTCAAAACCCTAAATTCAGGAAAAACCATGACCAAGGTGAACTCACACACAAGACAAGTGCCCCACAGATCAAACAGCTCATTAGACAAATCTTGGAGAAATCCAAAATCAGTCGCTTGGAAGAATGAGAGTGAAGCATCTCCTTGGGCCGTGCGGTGTATGGGGCACAGGAGCTCTTCTGGGGGCCCAATCATCTCTTCTGGGGGCCCAATCATGGGGGGCCAAGGAGCCAGTGGTCTGGACACACATCAGGCCCCTCTTCATTCAGCCTGAAAGGTAAGAATGCAGGTAAGATCCACAGAAATTCCACCAGAAATCAGAAATTCCGAACTAGCCCCGCCCACTTTTGGGGATTTGGGCGTTCGACCCCTTCCGAAGGTCGTAGAAGCTCGAAAATGGTACCAATCGATGCGCAATACCCCACTTGCCAGAAACAAATGCCCTCTCCCACTCTCTACGACCTTCACAAAAAAAGTTATTCAAGAATATCTCCTCGGGTTTTCGGCCATTCGCTACTTCGACCCCTTCCGAAGGTCGTAGGAGCTCGGGGATGGCACCAATCGATCCGCAGGACCCACATTAGTTCAATAGAAACCACTTTCCAAGTCTCTACGACCTTCAGAAAAAAAGTTATTCAAGAATATCTCCTTCTCCAATGTGCTTTCATCCCTAATCCTTACCTTAACCCTAGCTGTTTTAGCGACTTTCTTATTCAGAGGTTCTGGACTTCGATTCTATGCCTAGTCAGGTTCCTTAGACCCTTACCCTAACCACACCACCCCTTGCCTAAACCTAACCCCGCCCACTTTTCAGATTCGCTCGTTCGACCCCTTCCCAAGGTCCTAGAAGCTCGGGGATGGTACCAATCGATCCGCAGTACCCCGTTTGGTACAGACAGACGCCCTTTCCAAGTCTCTACGACCTTCACAACAAAAGTTATTCAAGAATATCTCCTCAGCAGGCTATGCTAATGAGGCGGCCTAATTACAATCCCGTTTCTCTCAAATATCTCGGCATAGAAGACACCAAAACTCAAAATTACAGGATATTCACCATCCCAAGAGAGAATTCTCCTCAGAAATGTCATTTTATCACATCAAATTCAAAACCCTAAATTCAGGAAAAACCATGACCAAGGTGAACTCACACACAAGACAAGTGCCCCACAGATCAAACAGCTCATTAGACAAATCTTGGAGAAATCCAAAATCAGTCGCTTGGAAGAATGAGAGTGAAGCATCTCCTTGGGCCGTGCGGTGTATGGGGCACAGGAGCTCTTCTGGGGGCCCAATCATCTCTTCTGGGGGCCCAATCATGGGGGGCCAAGGAGCCAGTGGTCTGGACACACATCAGGCCCCTCTTCATTCAGCCTGAAAGGTAAGAATGCAGGTAAGATCCACAGAAATTCCACCAGAAATCAGAAATTCCGAACTAGCCCCGCCCACTTTTGGGGATTTGGGCGTTCGACCCCTTCCGAAGGTCGTAGAAGCTCGAAAATGGTACCAATCGATGCGCAATACCCCACTTGCCAGAAACAAATGCCCTCTCCCACTCTCTACGACCTTCACAAAAAAAGTTATTCAAGAATATCTCCTCGGGTTTTCGGCCATTCGCTACTTCGACCCCTTCCGAAGGTCGTAGGAGCTCGGGGATGGCACCAATCGATCCGCAGGACCCACATTAGTTCAATAGAAACCACTTTCCAAGTCTCTACGACCTTCAGAAAAAAAGTTATTCAAGAATATCTCCTTCTCCAATGTGCTTTCATCCCTAATCCTTACCTTAACCCTAGCTGTTTTAGCGACTTTCTTATTCAGAGGTTCTGGACTTCGATTCTATGCCTAGTCAGGTTCCTTAGACCCTTACCCTAACCACACCACCCCTTGCCTAAACCTAACCCCGCCCACTTTTCAGATTCGCTCGTTCGACCCCTTCCCAAGGTCCTAGAAGCTCGGGGATGGTACCAATCGATCCGCAGTACCCCGTTTGGTACAGACAGACGCCCTTTCCAAGTCTCTACGACCTTCACAACAAAAGTTATTCAAGAATATCTCCTCAGCAGGCTATGCTAATGAGGCGGCCTAATTACAATCCCGTTTCTCTCAAATATCTCGGCATAGAAGACACCAAAACTCAAAATTACAGGATATTCACCATCCCAAGAGAGAATTCTCCTCAGAAATGTCATTTTATCACATCAAATTCAAAACCCTAAATTCAGGAAAAACCATGACCAAGGTGAACTCACACACAAGACAAGTGCCCCACAGATCAAACAGCTCATTAGACAAATCTTGGAGAAATCCAAAATCAGTCGCTTGGAAGAATGAGAGTGAAGCATCTCCTTGGGCCGTGCGGTGTATGGGGCACAGGAGCTCTTCTGGGGGCCCAATCATCTCTTCTGGGGGCCCAATCATGGGGGGCCAAGGAGCCAGTGGTCTGGACACACATCAGGCCCCTCTTCATTCAGCCTGAAAGGTAAGAATGCAGGTAAGATCCACAGAAATTCCACCAGAAATCAGAAATTCCGAACTAGCCCCGCCCACTTTTGGGGATTTGGGCGTTCGACCCCTTCCGAAGGTCGTAGAAGCTCGAAAATGGTACCAATCGATGCGCAATACCCCACTTGCCAGAAACAAATGCCCTCTCCCACTCTCTACGACCTTCACAAAAAAAGTTATTCAAGAATATCTCCTCGGGTTTTCGGCCATTCGCTACTTCGACCCCTTCCGAAGGTCGTAGGAGCTCGGGGATGGCACCAATCGATCCGCAGGACCCACATTAGTTCAATAGAAACCACTTTCCAAGTCTCTACGACCTTCAGAAAAAAAGTTATTCAAGAATATCTCCTTCTCCAATGTGCTTTCATCCCTAATCCTTACCTTAACCCTAGCTGTTTTAGCGACTTTCTTATTCAGAGGTTCTGGACTTCGATTCTATGCCTAGTCAGGTTCCTTAGACCCTTACCCTAACCACACCACCCCTTGCCTAAACCTAACCCCGCCCACTTTTCAGATTCGCTCGTTCGACCCCTTCCCAAGGTCCTAGAAGCTCGGGGATGGTACCAATCGATCCGCAGTACCCCGTTTGGTACAGACAGACGCCCTTTCCAAGTCTCTACGACCTTCACAACAAAAGTTATTCAAGAATATCTCCTCAGCAGGCTATGCTAATGAGGCGGCCTAATTACAATCCCGTTTCTCTCAAATATCTCGGCATAGAAGACACCAAAACTCAAAATTACAGGATATTCACCATCCCAAGAGAGAATTCTCCTCAGAAATGTCATTTTATCACATCAAATTCAAAACCCTAAATTCAGGAAAAACCATGACCAAGGTGAACTCACACACAAGACAAGTGCCCCACAGATCAAACAGCTCATTAGACAAATCTTGGAGAAATCCAAAATCAGTCGCTTGGAAGAATGAGAGTGAAGCATCTCCTTGGGCCGTGCGGTGTATGGGGCACAGGAGCTCTTCTGGGGGCCCAATCATCTCTTCTGGGGGCCCAATCATGGGGGGCCAAGGAGCCAGTGGTCTGGACACACATCAGGCCCCTCTTCATTCAGCCTGAAAGGTAAGAATGCAGGTAAGATCCACAGAAATTCCACCAGAAATCAGAAATTCCGAACTAGCCCCGCCCACTTTTGGGGATTTGGGCGTTCGACCCCTTCCGAAGGTCGTAGAAGCTCGAAAATGGTACCAATCGATGCGCAATACCCCACTTGCCAGAAACAAATGCCCTCTCCCACTCTCTACGACCTTCACAAAAAAAGTTATTCAAGAATATCTCCTCGGGTTTTCGGCCATTCGCTACTTCGACCCCTTCCGAAGGTCGTAGGAGCTCGGGGATGGCACCAATCGATCCGCAGGACCCACATTAGTTCAATAGAAACCACTTTCCAAGTCTCTACGACCTTCAGAAAAAAAGTTATTCAAGAATATCTCCTTCTCCAATGTGCTTTCATCCCTAATCCTAACCCTAACCCTAACCCTAACCCTAACCCTAACCCTAACCCTAACCCTAACCCTAACCCTAACCCTAACCCTAACCCTAACCCTAACCCAATGTGCTTTCATCCCTAATCCTTACCTTAACCCTAGCTGTTTTAGCGACTTTCTTATTCAGAGGTTCTGGACTTCGATTCTATGCCTAGTCAGGTTCCTTAGACCCTTACCCTAACCACACCACCCCTTGCCTAAACCTAACCCCGCCCACTTTTCAGATTCGCTCGTTCGACCCCTTCCCAAGGTCCTAGAAGCTCGGGGATGGTACCAATCGATCCGCAGTACCCCGTTTGGTACAGACAGACGCCCTTTCCAAGTCTCTACGACCTTCACAACAAAAGTTATTCAAGAATATCTCCTCAGCAGGCTATGCTAATGAGGCGGCCTAATTACAATCCCGTTTCTCTCAAATATCTCGGCATAGAAGACACCAAAACTCAAAATTACAGGATATTCACCATCCCAAGAGAGAATTCTCCTCAGAAATGTCATTTTATCACATCAAATTCAAAACCCTAAATTCAGGAAAAACCATGACCAAGGTGAACTCACACACAAGACAAGTGCCCCACAGATCAAACAGCTCATTAGACAAATCTTGGAGAAATCCAAAATCAGTCGCTTGGAAGAATGAGAGTGAAGCATCTCCTTGGGCCGTGCGGTGTATGGGGCACAGGAGCTCTTCTGGGGGCCCAATCATCTCTTCTGGGGGCCCAATCATGGGGGGCCAAGGAGCCAGTGGTCTGGACACACATCAGGCCCCTCTTCATTCAGCCTGAAAGGTAAGAATGCAGGTAAGATCCACAGAAATTCCACCAGAAATCAGAAATTCCGAACTAGCCCCGCCCACTTTTGGGGATTTGGGCGTTCGACCCCTTCCGAAGGTCGTAGAAGCTCGAAAATGGTACCAATCGATGCGCAATACCCCACTTGCCAGAAACAAATGCCCTCTCCCACTCTCTACGACCTTCACAAAAAAAGTTATTCAAGAATATCTCCTCGGGTTTTCGGCCATTCGCTACTTCGACCCCTTCCGAAGGTCGTAGGAGCTCGGGGATGGCACCAATCGATCCGCAGGACCCACATTAGTTCAATAGAAACCACTTTCCAAGTCTCTACGACCTTCAGAAAAAAAGTTATTCAAGAATATCTCCTTCTCCAATGTGCTTTCATCCCTAATCCTTACCTTAACCCTAGCTGTTTTAGCGACTTTCTTATTCAGAGGTTCTGGACTTCGATTCTATGCCTAGTCAGGTTCCTTAGACCCTTACCCTAACCACACCACCCCTTGCCTAAACCTAACCCCGCCCACTTTTCAGATTCGCTCGTTCGACCCCTTCCCAAGGTCCTAGAAGCTCGGGGATGGTACCAATCGATCCGCAGTACCCCGTTTGGTACAGACAGACGCCCTTTCCAAGTCTCTACGACCTTCACAACAAAAGTTATTCAAGAATATCTCCTCAGCAGGCTATGCTAATGAGGCGGCCTAATTACAATCCCGTTTCTCTCAAATATCTCGGCATAGAAGACACCAAAACTCAAAATTACAGGATATTCACCATCCCAAGAGAGAATTCTCCTCAGAAATGTCATTTTATCACATCAAATTCAAAACCCTAAATTCAGGAAAAACCATGACCAAGGTGAACTCACACACAAGACAAGTGCCCCACAGATCAAACAGCTCATTAGACAAATCTTGGAGAAATCCAAAATCAGTCGCTTGGAAGAATGAGAGTGAAGCATCTCCTTGGGCCGTGCGGTGTATGGGGCACAGGAGCTCTTCTGGGGGCCCAATCATCTCTTCTGGGGGCCCAATCATGGGGGGCCAAGGAGCCAGTGGTCTGGACACACATCAGGCCCCTCTTCATTCAGCCTGAAAGGTAAGAATGCAGGTAAGATCCACAGAAATTCCACCAGAAATCAGAAATTCCGAACTAGCCCCGCCCACTTTTGGGGATTTGGGCGTTCGACCCCTTCCGAAGGTCGTAGAAGCTCGAAAATGGTACCAATCGATGCGCAATACCCCACTTGCCAGAAACAAATGCCCTCTCCCACTCTCTACGACCTTCACAAAAAAAGTTATTCAAGAATATCTCCTCGGGTTTTCGGCCATTCGCTACTTCGACCCCTTCCGAAGGTCGTAGGAGCTCGGGGATGGCACCAATCGATCCGCAGGACCCACATTAGTTCAATAGAAACCACTTTCCAAGTCTCTACGACCTTCAGAAAAAAAGTTATTCAAGAATATCTCCTTCTCCAATGTGCTTTCATCCCTAATCCTTACCTTAACCCTAGCTGTTTTAGCGACTTTCTTATTCAGAGGTTCTGGACTTCGATTCTATGCCTAGTCAGGTTCCTTAGACCCTTACCCTAACCACACCACCCCTTGCCTAAACCTAACCCCGCCCACTTTTCAGATTCGCTCGTTCGACCCCTTCCCAAGGTCCTAGAAGCTCGGGGATGGTACCAATCGATCCGCAGTACCCCGTTTGGTACAGACAGACGCCCTTTCCAAGTCTCTACGACCTTCACAACAAAAGTTATTCAAGAATATCTCCTCAGCAGGCTATGCTAATGAGGCGGCCTAATTACAATCCCGTTTCTCTCAAATATCTCGGCATAGAAGACACCAAAACTCAAAATTACAGGATATTCACCATCCCAAGAGAGAATTCTCCTCAGAAATGTCATTTTATCACATCAAATTCAAAACCCTAAATTCAGGAAAAACCATGACCAAGGTGAACTCACACACAAGACAAGTGCCCCACAGATCAAACAGCTCATTAGACAAATCTTGGAGAAATCCAAAATCAGTCGCTTGGAAGAATGAGAGTGAAGCATCTCCTTGGGCCGTGCGGTGTATGGGGCACAGGAGCTCTTCTGGGGGCCCAATCATCTCTTCTGGGGGCCCAATCATGGGGGGCCAAGGAGCCAGTGGTCTGGACACACATCAGGCCCCTCTTCATTCAGCCTGAAAGGTAAGAATGCAGGTAAGATCCACAGAAATTCCACCAGAAATCAGAAATTCCGAACTAGCCCCGCCCACTTTTGGGGATTTGGGCGTTCGACCCCTTCCGAAGGTCGTAGAAGCTCGAAAATGGTACCAATCGATGCGCAATACCCCACTTGCCAGAAACAAATGCCCTCTCCCACTCTCTACGACCTTCACAAAAAAAGTTATTCAAGAATATCTCCTCGGGTTTTCGGCCATTCGCTACTTCGACCCCTTCCGAAGGTCGTAGGAGCTCGGGGATGGCACCAATCGATCCGCAGGACCCACATTAGTTCAATAGAAACCACTTTCCAAGTCTCTACGACCTTCAGAAAAAAAGTTATTCAAGAATATCTCCTTCTCCAATGTGCTTTCATCCCTAATCCTTACCTTAACCCTAGCTGTTTTAGCGACTTTCTTATTCAGAGGTTCTGGACTTCGATTCTATGCCTAGTCAGGTTCCTTAGACCCTTACCCTAACCACACCACCCCTTGCCTAAACCTAACCCCGCCCACTTTTCAGATTCGCTCGTTCGACCCCTTCCCAAGGTCCTAGAAGCTCGGGGATGGTACCAATCGATCCGCAGTACCCCGTTTGGTACAGACAGACGCCCTTTCCAAGTCTCTACGACCTTCACAACAAAAGTTATTCAAGAATATCTCCTCAGCAGGCTATGCTAATGAGGCGGCCTAATTACAATCCCGTTTCTCTCAAATATCTCGGCATAGAAGACACCAAAACTCAAAATTACAGGATATTCACCATCCCAAGAGAGAATTCTCCTCAGAAATGTCATTTTATCACATCAAATTCAAAACCCTAAATTCAGGAAAAACCATGACCAAGGTGAACTCACACACAAGACAAGTGCCCCACAGATCAAACAGCTCATTAGACAAATCTTGGAGAAATCCAAAATCAGTCGCTTGGAAGAATGAGAGTGAAGCATCTCCTTGGGCCGTGCGGTGTATGGGGCACAGGAGCTCTTCTGGGGGCCCAATCATCTCTTCTGGGGGCCCAATCATGGGGGGCCAAGGAGCCAGTGGTCTGGACACACATCAGGCCCCTCTTCATTCAGCCTGAAAGGTAAGAATGCAGGTAAGATCCACAGAAATTCCACCAGAAATCAGAAATTCCGAACTAGCCCCGCCCACTTTTGGGGATTTGGGCGTTCGACCCCTTCCGAAGGTCGTAGAAGCTCGAAAATGGTACCAATCGATGCGCAATACCCCACTTGCCAGAAACAAATGCCCTCTCCCACTCTCTACGACCTTCACAAAAAAAGTTATTCAAGAATATCTCCTCGGGTTTTCGGCCATTCGCTACTTCGACCCCTTCCGAAGGTCGTAGGAGCTCGGGGATGGCACCAATCGATCCGCAGGACCCACATTAGTTCAATAGAAACCACTTTCCAAGTCTCTACGACCTTCAGAAAAAAAGTTATTCAAGAATATCTCCTTCTCCAATGTGCTTTCATCCCTAATCCTTACCTTAACCCTAGCTGTTTTAGCGACTTTCTTATTCAGAGGTTCTGGACTTCGATTCTATGCCTAGTCAGGTTCCTTAGACCCTTACCCTAACCACACCACCCCTTGCCTAAACCTAACCCCGCCCACTTTTCAGATTCGCTCGTTCGACCCCTTCCCAAGGTCCTAGAAGCTCGGGGATGGTACCAATCGATCCGCAGTACCCCGTTTGGTACAGACAGACGCCCTTTCCAAGTCTCTACGACCTTCACAACAAAAGTTATTCAAGAATATCTCCTCAGCAGGCTATGCTAATGAGGCGGCCTAATTACAATCCCGTTTCTCTCAAATATCTCGGCATAGAAGACACCAAAACTCAAAATTACAGGATATTCACCATCCCAAGAGAGAATTCTCCTCAGAAATGTCATTTTATCACATCAAATTCAAAACCCTAAATTCAGGAAAAACCATGACCAAGGTGAACTCACACACAAGACAAGTGCCCCACAGATCAAACAGCTCATTAGACAAATCTTGGAGAAATCCAAAATCAGTCGCTTGGAAGAATGAGAGTGAAGCATCTCCTTGGGCCGTGCGGTGTATGGGGCACAGGAGCTCTTCTGGGGGCCCAATCATCTCTTCTGGGGGCCCAATCATGGGGGGCCAAGGAGCCAGTGGTCTGGACACACATCAGGCCCCTCTTCATTCAGCCTGAAAGGTAAGAATGCAGGTAAGATCCACAGAAATTCCACCAGAAATCAGAAATTCCGAACTAGCCCCGCCCACTTTTGGGGATTTGGGCGTTCGACCCCTTCCGAAGGTCGTAGAAGCTCGAAAATGGTACCAATCGATGCGCAATACCCCACTTGCCAGAAACAAATGCCCTCTCCCACTCTCTACGACCTTCACAAAAAAAGTTATTCAAGAATATCTCCTCGGGTTTTCGGCCATTCGCTACTTCGACCCCTTCCGAAGGTCGTAGGAGCTCGGGGATGGCACCAATCGATCCGCAGGACCCACATTAGTTCAATAGAAACCACTTTCCAAGTCTCTACGACCTTCAGAAAAAAAGTTATTCAAGAATATCTCCTTCTCCAATGTGCTTTCATCCCTAATCCTTACCTTAACCCTAGCTGTTTTAGCGACTTTCTTATTCAGAGGTTCTGGACTTCGATTCTATGCCTAGTCAGGTTCCTTAGACCCTTACCCTAACCACACCACCCCTTGCCTAAACCTAACCCCGCCCACTTTTCAGATTCGCTCGTTCGACCCCTTCCCAAGGTCCTAGAAGCTCGGGGATGGTACCAATCGATCCGCAGTACCCCGTTTGGTACAGACAGACGCCCTTTCCAAGTCTCTACGACCTTCACAACAAAAGTTATTCAAGAATATCTCCTCAGCAGGCTATGCTAATGAGGCGGCCTAATTACAATCCCGTTTCTCTCAAATATCTCGGCATAGAAGACACCAAAACTCAAAATTACAGGATATTCACCATCCCAAGAGAGAATTCTCCTCAGAAATGTCATTTTATCACATCAAATTCAAAACCCTAAATTCAGGAAAAACCATGACCAAGGTGAACTCACACACAAGACAAGTGCCCCACAGATCAAACAGCTCATTAGACAAATCTTGGAGAAATCCAAAATCAGTCGCTTGGAAGAATGAGAGTGAAGCATCTCCTTGGGCCGTGCGGTGTATGGGGCACAGGAGCTCTTCTGGGGGCCCAATCATCTCTTCTGGGGGCCCAATCATGGGGGGCCAAGGAGCCAGTGGTCTGGACACACATCAGGCCCCTCTTCATTCAGCCTGAAAGGTAAGAATGCAGGTAAGATCCACAGAAATTCCACCAGAAATCAGAAATTCCGAACTAGCCCCGCCCACTTTTGGGGATTTGGGCGTTCGACCCCTTCCGAAGGTCGTAGAAGCTCGAAAATGGTACCAATCGATGCGCAATACCCCACTTGCCAGAAACAAATGCCCTCTCCCACTCTCTACGACCTTCACAAAAAAAGTTATTCAAGAATATCTCCTCGGGTTTTCGGCCATTCGCTACTTCGACCCCTTCCGAAGGTCGTAGGAGCTCGGGGATGGCACCAATCGATCCGCAGGACCCACATTAGTTCAATAGAAACCACTTTCCAAGTCTCTACGACCTTCAGAAAAAAAGTTATTCAAGAATATCTCCTTCTCCAATGTGCTTTCATCCCTAATCCTAACCCTAACCCTAACCCTAACCCTAACCCTAACCCTAACCCTAACCCTAACCCTAACCCACTTGCCAGAAACAAATGCCCTCTCCCACTCTCTACGACCTTCACAAAAAAAGTTATTCAAGAATATCTCCTCGGGTTTTCGGCCATTCGCTACTTCGACCCCTTCCGAAGGTCGTAGGAGCTCGGGGATGGCACCAATCGATCCGCAGGACCCACATTAGTTCAATAGAAACCACTTTCCAAGTCTCTACGACCTTCAGAAAAAAAGTTATTCAAGAATATCTCCTTCTCCAATGTGCTTTCATCCCTAATCCTTACCTTAACCCTAGCTGTTTTAGCGACTTTCTTATTCAGAGGTTCTGGACTTCGATTCTATGCCTAGTCAGGTTCCTTAGACCCTTACCCTAACCACACCACCCCTTGCCTAAACCTAACCCCGCCCACTTTTCAGATTCGCTCGTTCGACCCCTTCCCAAGGTCCTAGAAGCTCGGGGATGGTACCAATCGATCCGCAGGACCCACATTAGTTCAATAGAAACCACTTTCCAAGTCTCTACGACCTTCAGAAAAAAAGTTATTCAAGAATATCTCCTTCTCCAATGTGCTTTCATCCCTAATCCTTACCTTAACCCTAGCTGTTTTAGCGACTTTCTTATTCAGAGGTTCTGGACTTCGATTCTATGCCTAGTCAGGTTCCTTAGACCCTTACCCTAACCACACCACCCCTTGCCTAAACCTAACCCCGCCCACTTTTCAGATTCGCTCGTTCGACCCCTTCCCAAGGTCCTAGAAGCTCGGGGATGGTACCAATCGATCCGCAGTACCCCGTTTGGTACAGACAGACGCCCTTTCCAAGTCTCTACGACCTTCACAACAAAAGTTATTCAAGAATATCTCCTCAGCAGGCTATGCTAATGAGGCGGCCTAATTACAATCCCGTTTCTCTCAAATATCTCGGCATAGAAGACACCAAAACTCAAAATTACAGGATATTCACCATCCCAAGAGAGAATTCTCCTCAGAAATGTCATTTTATCACATCAAATTCAAAACCCTAAATTCAGGAAAAACCATGACCAAGGTGAACTCACACACAAGACAAGTGCCCCACAGATCAAACAGCTCATTAGACAAATCTTGGAGAAATCCAAAATCAGTCGCTTGGAAGAATGAGAGTGAAGCATCTCCTTGGGCCGTGCGGTGTATGGGGCACAGGAGCTCTTCTGGGGGCCCAATCATCTCTTCTGGGGGCCCAATCATGGGGGGCCAAGGAGCCAGTGGTCTGGACACACATCAGGCCCCTCTTCATTCAGCCTGAAAGGTAAGAATGCAGGTAAGATCCACAGAAATTCCACCAGAAATCAGAAATTCCGAACTAGCCCCGCCCACTTTTGGGGATTTGGGCGTTCGACCCCTTCCGAAGGTCGTAGAAGCTCGAAAATGGTACCAATCGATGCGCAATACCCCACTTGCCAGAAACAAATGCCCTCTCCCACTCTCTACGACCTTCACAAAAAAAGTTATTCAAGAATATCTCCTCGGGTTTTCGGCCATTCGCTACTTCGACCCCTTCCGAAGGTCGTAGGAGCTCGGGGATGGCACCAATCGATCCGCAGGACCCACATTAGTTCAATAGAAACCACTTTCCAAGTCTCTACGACCTTCAGAAAAAAAGTTATTCAAGAATATCTCCTTCTCCAATGTGCTTTCATCCCTAATCCTAACCCTAACCCTAACCCTAACCCTAACCCTAACCCTAACCCTAACCCTAACCCTAACCCTAACCCACTTGCCAGAAACAAATGCCCTCTCCCACTCTCTACGACCTTCACAAAAAAAGTTATTCAAGAATATCTCCTCGGGTTTTCGGCCATTCGCTACTTCGACCCCTTCCGAAGGTCGTAGGAGCTCGGGGATGGCACCAATCGATCCGCAGGACCCACATTAGTTCAATAGAAACCACTTTCCAAGTCTCTACGACCTTCAGAAAAAAAGTTATTCAAGAATATCTCCTTCTCCAATGTGCTTTCATCCCTAATCCTTACCTTAACCCTAGCTGTTTTAGCGACTTTCTTATTCAGAGGTTCTGGACTTCGATTCTATGCCTAGTCAGGTTCCTTAGACCCTTACCCTAACCACACCACCCCTTGCCTAAACCTAACCCCGCCCACTTTTCAGATTCGCTCGTTCGACCCCTTCCCAAGGTCCTAGAAGCTCGGGGATGGTACCAATCGATCCGCAGTACCCCGTTTGGTACAGACAGACGCCCTTTCCAAGTCTCTACGACCTTCACAACAAAAGTTATTCAAGAATATCTCCTCAGCAGGCTATGCTAATGAGGCGGCCTAATTACAATCCCGTTTCTCTCAAATATCTCGGCATAGAAGACACCAAAACTCAAAATTACAGGATATTCACCATCCCAAGAGAGAATTCTCCTCAGAAATGTCATTTTATCACATCAAATTCAAAACCCTAAATTCAGGAAAAACCATGACCAAGGTGAACTCACACACAAGACAAGTGCCCCACAGATCAAACAGCTCATTAGACAAATCTTGGAGAAATCCAAAATCAGTCGCTTGGAAGAATGAGAGTGAAGCATCTCCTTGGGCCGTGCGGTGTATGGGGCACAGGAGCTCTTCTGGGGGCCCAATCATCTCTTCTGGGGGCCCAATCATGGGGGGCCAAGGAGCCAGTGGTCTGGACACACATCAGGCCCCTCTTCATTCAGCCTGAAAGGTAAGAATGCAGGTAAGATCCACAGAAATTCCACCAGAAATCAGAAATTCCGAACTAGCCCCGCCCACTTTTGGGGATTTGGGCGTTCGACCCCTTCCGAAGGTCGTAGAAGCTCGAAAATGGTACCAATCGATGCGCAATACCCCACTTGCCAGAAACAAATGCCCTCTCCCACTCTCTACGACCTTCACAAAAAAAGTTATTCAAGAATATCTCCTCGGGTTTTCGGCCATTCGCTACTTCGACCCCTTCCGAAGGTCGTAGGAGCTCGGGGATGGCACCAATCGATCCGCAGGACCCACATTAGTTCAATAGAAACCACTTTCCAAGTCTCTACGACCTTCAGAAAAAAAGTTATTCAAGAATATCTCCTTCTCCAATGTGCTTTCATCCCTAATCCTTACCTTAACCCTAGCTGTTTTAGCGACTTTCTTATTCAGAGGTTCTGGACTTCGATTCTATGCCTAGTCAGGTTCCTTAGACCCTTACCCTAACCACACCACCCCTTGCCTAAACCTAACCCCGCCCACTTTTCAGATTCGCTCGTTCGACCCCTTCCCAAGGTCCTAGAAGCTCGGGGATGGTACCAATCGATCCGCAGTACCCCGTTTGGTACAGACAGACGCCCTTTCCAAGTCTCTACGACCTTCACAACAAAAGTTATTCAAGAATATCTCCTCAGCAGGCTATGCTAATGAGGCGGCCTAATTACAATCCCGTTTCTCTCAAATATCTCGGCATAGAAGACACCAAAACTCAAAATTACAGGATATTCACCATCCCAAGAGAGAATTCTCCTCAGAAATGTCATTTTATCACATCAAATTCAAAACCCTAAATTCAGGAAAAACCATGACCAAGGTGAACTCACACACAAGACAAGTGCCCCACAGATCAAACAGCTCATTAGACAAATCTTGGAGAAATCCAAAATCAGTCGCTTGGAAGAATGAGAGTGAAGCATCTCCTTGGGCCGTGCGGTGTATGGGGCACAGGAGCTCTTCTGGGGGCCCAATCATCTCTTCTGGGGGCCCAATCATGGGGGGCCAAGGAGCCAGTGGTCTGGACACACATCAGGCCCCTCTTCATTCAGCCTGAAAGGTAAGAATGCAGGTAAGATCCACAGAAATTCCACCAGAAATCAGAAATTCCGAACTAGCCCCGCCCACTTTTGGGGATTTGGGCGTTCGACCCCTTCCGAAGGTCGTAGAAGCTCGAAAATGGTACCAATCGATGCGCAATACCCCACTTGCCAGAAACAAATGCCCTCTCCCACTCTCTACGACCTTCACAAAAAAAGTTATTCAAGAATATCTCCTCGGGTTTTCGGCCATTCGCTACTTCGACCCCTTCCGAAGGTCGTAGGAGCTCGGGGATGGCACCAATCGATCCGCAGGACCCACATTAGTTCAATAGAAACCACTTTCCAAGTCTCTACGACCTTCAGAAAAAAAGTTATTCAAGAATATCTCCTTCTCCAATGTGCTTTCATCCCTAATCCTTACCTTAACCCTAGCTGTTTTAGCGACTTTCTTATTCAGAGGTTCTGGACTTCGATTCTATGCCTAGTCAGGTTCCTTAGACCCTTACCCTAACCACACCACCCCTTGCCTAAACCTAACCCCGCCCACTTTTCAGATTCGCTCGTTCGACCCCTTCCCAAGGTCCTAGAAGCTCGGGGATGGTACCAATCGATCCGCAGTACCCCGTTTGGTACAGACAGACGCCCTTTCCAAGTCTCTACGACCTTCACAACAAAAGTTATTCAAGAATATCTCCTCAGCAGGCTATGCTAATGAGGCGGCCTAATTACAATCCCGTTTCTCTCAAATATCTCGGCATAGAAGACACCAAAACTCAAAATTACAGGATATTCACCATCCCAAGAGAGAATTCTCCTCAGAAATGTCATTTTATCACATCAAATTCAAAACCCTAAATTCAGGAAAAACCATGACCAAGGTGAACTCACACACAAGACAAGTGCCCCACAGATCAAACAGCTCATTAGACAAATCTTGGAGAAATCCAAAATCAGTCGCTTGGAAGAATGAGAGTGAAGCATCTCCTTGGGCCGTGCGGTGTATGGGGCACAGGAGCTCTTCTGGGGGCCCAATCATCTCTTCTGGGGGCCCAATCATGGGGGGCCAAGGAGCCAGTGGTCTGGACACACATCAGGCCCCTCTTCATTCAGCCTGAAAGGTAAGAATGCAGGTAAGATCCACAGAAATTCCACCAGAAATCAGAAATTCCGAACTAGCCCCGCCCACTTTTGGGGATTTGGGCGTTCGACCCCTTCCGAAGGTCGTAGAAGCTCGAAAATGGTACCAATCGATGCGCAATACCCCACTTGCCAGAAACAAATGCCCTCTCCCACTCTCTACGACCTTCACAAAAAAAGTTATTCAAGAATATCTCCTCGGGTTTTCGGCCATTCGCTACTTCGACCCCTTCCGAAGGTCGTAGGAGCTCGGGGATGGCACCAATCGATCCGCAGGACCCACATTAGTTCAATAGAAACCACTTTCCAAGTCTCTACGACCTTCAGAAAAAAAGTTATTCAAGAATATCTCCTTCTCCAATGTGCTTTCATCCCTAATCCTTACCTTAACCCTAGCTGTTTTAGCGACTTTCTTATTCAGAGGTTCTGGACTTCGATTCTATGCCTAGTCAGGTTCCTTAGACCCTTACCCTAACCACACCACCCCTTGCCTAAACCTAACCCCGCCCACTTTTCAGATTCGCTCGTTCGACCCCTTCCCAAGGTCCTAGAAGCTCGGGGATGGTACCAATCGATCCGCAGTACCCCGTTTGGTACAGACAGACGCCCTTTCCAAGTCTCTACGACCTTCACAACAAAAGTTATTCAAGAATATCTCCTCAGCAGGCTATGCTAATGAGGCGGCCTAATTACAATCCCGTTTCTCTCAAATATCTCGGCATAGAAGACACCAAAACTCAAAATTACAGGATATTCACCATCCCAAGAGAGAATTCTCCTCAGAAATGTCATTTTATCACATCAAATTCAAAACCCTAAATTCAGGAAAAACCATGACCAAGGTGAACTCACACACAAGACAAGTGCCCCACAGATCAAACAGCTCATTAGACAAATCTTGGAGAAATCCAAAATCAGTCGCTTGGAAGAATGAGAGTGAAGCATCTCCTTGGGCCGTGCGGTGTATGGGGCACAGGAGCTCTTCTGGGGGCCCAATCATCTCTTCTGGGGGCCCAATCATGGGGGGCCAAGGAGCCAGTGGTCTGGACACACATCAGGCCCCTCTTCATTCAGCCTGAAAGGTAAGAATGCAGGTAAGATCCACAGAAATTCCACCAGAAATCAGAAATTCCGAACTAGCCCCGCCCACTTTTGGGGATTTGGGCGTTCGACCCCTTCCGAAGGTCGTAGAAGCTCGAAAATGGTACCAATCGATGCGCAATACCCCACTTGCCAGAAACAAATGCCCTCTCCCACTCTCTACGACCTTCACAAAAAAAGTTATTCAAGAATATCTCCTCGGGTTTTCGGCCATTCGCTACTTCGACCCCTTCCGAAGGTCGTAGGAGCTCGGGGATGGCACCAATCGATCCGCAGGACCCACATTAGTTCAATAGAAACCACTTTCCAAGTCTCTACGACCTTCAGAAAAAAAGTTATTCAAGAATATCTCCTTCTCCAATGTGCTTTCATCCCTAATCCTTACCTTAACCCTAGCTGTTTTAGCGACTTTCTTATTCAGAGGTTCTGGACTTCGATTCTATGCCTAGTCAGGTTCCTTAGACCCTTACCCTAACCACACCACCCCTTGCCTAAACCTAACCCCGCCCACTTTTCAGATTCGCTCGTTCGACCCCTTCCCAAGGTCCTAGAAGCTCGGGGATGGTACCAATCGATCCGCAGTACCCCGTTTGGTACAGACAGACGCCCTTTCCAAGTCTCTACGACCTTCACAACAAAAGTTATTCAAGAATATCTCCTCAGCAGGCTATGCTAATGAGGCGGCCTAATTACAATCCCGTTTCTCTCAAATATCTCGGCATAGAAGACACCAAAACTCAAAATTACAGGATATTCACCATCCCAAGAGAGAATTCTCCTCAGAAATGTCATTTTATCACATCAAATTCAAAACCCTAAATTCAGGAAAAACCATGACCAAGGTGAACTCACACACAAGACAAGTGCCCCACAGATCAAACAGCTCATTAGACAAATCTTGGAGAAATCCAAAATCAGTCGCTTGGAAGAATGAGAGTGAAGCATCTCCTTGGGCCGTGCGGTGTATGGGGCACAGGAGCTCTTCTGGGGGCCCAATCATCTCTTCTGGGGGCCCAATCATGGGGGGCCAAGGAGCCAGTGGTCTGGACACACATCAGGCCCCTCTTCATTCAGCCTGAAAGGTAAGAATGCAGGTAAGATCCACAGAAATTCCACCAGAAATCAGAAATTCCGAACTAGCCCCGCCCACTTTTGGGGATTTGGGCGTTCGACCCCTTCCGAAGGTCGTAGAAGCTCGAAAATGGTACCAATCGATGCGCAATACCCCACTTGCCAGAAACAAATGCCCTCTCCCACTCTCTACGACCTTCACAAAAAAAGTTATTCAAGAATATCTCCTCGGGTTTTCGGCCATTCGCTACTTCGACCCCTTCCGAAGGTCGTAGGAGCTCGGGGATGGCACCAATCGATCCGCAGGACCCACATTAGTTCAATAGAAACCACTTTCCAAGTCTCTACGACCTTCAGAAAAAAAGTTATTCAAGAATATCTCCTTCTCCAATGTGCTTTCATCCCTAATCCTTACCTTAACCCTAGCTGTTTTAGCGACTTTCTTATTCAGAGGTTCTGGACTTCGATTCTATGCCTAGTCAGGTTCCTTAGACCCTTACCCTAACCACACCACCCCTTGCCTAAACCTAACCCCGCCCACTTTTCAGATTCGCTCGTTCGACCCCTTCCCAAGGTCCTAGAAGCTCGGGGATGGTACCAATCGATCCGCAGTACCCCGTTTGGTACAGACAGACGCCCTTTCCAAGTCTCTACGACCTTCACAACAAAAGTTATTCAAGAATATCTCCTCAGCAGGCTATGCTAATGAGGCGGCCTAATTACAATCCCGTTTCTCTCAAATATCTCGGCATAGAAGACACCAAAACTCAAAATTACAGGATATTCACCATCCCAAGAGAGAATTCTCCTCAGAAATGTCATTTTATCACATCAAATTCAAAACCCTAAATTCAGGAAAAACCATGACCAAGGTGAACTCACACACAAGACAAGTGCCCCACAGATCAAACAGCTCATTAGACAAATCTTGGAGAAATCCAAAATCAGTCGCTTGGAAGAATGAGAGTGAAGCATCTCCTTGGGCCGTGCGGTGTATGGGGCACAGGAGCTCTTCTGGGGGCCCAATCATCTCTTCTGGGGGCCCAATCATGGGGGGCCAAGGAGCCAGTGGTCTGGACACACATCAGGCCCCTCTTCATTCAGCCTGAAAGGTAAGAATGCAGGTAAGATCCACAGAAATTCCACCAGAAATCAGAAATTCCGAACTAGCCCCGCCCACTTTTGGGGATTTGGGCGTTCGACCCCTTCCGAAGGTCGTAGAAGCTCGAAAATGGTACCAATCGATGCGCAATACCCCACTTGCCAGAAACAAATGCCCTCTCCCACTCTCTACGACCTTCACAAAAAAAGTTATTCAAGAATATCTCCTCGGGTTTTCGGCCATTCGCTACTTCGACCCCTTCCGAAGGTCGTAGGAGCTCGGGGATGGCACCAATCGATCCGCAGGACCCACATTAGTTCAATAGAAACCACTTTCCAAGTCTCTACGACCTTCAGAAAAAAAGTTATTCAAGAATATCTCCTTCTCCAATGTGCTTTCATCCCTAATCCTTACCTTAACCCTAGCTGTTTTAGCGACTTTCTTATTCAGAGGTTCTGGACTTCGATTCTATGCCTAGTCAGGTTCCTTAGACCCTTACCCTAACCACACCACCCCTTGCCTAAACCTAACCCCGCCCACTTTTCAGATTCGCTCGTTCGACCCCTTCCCAAGGTCCTAGAAGCTCGGGGATGGTACCAATCGATCCGCAGTACCCCGTTTGGTACAGACAGACGCCCTTTCCAAGTCTCTACGACCTTCACAACAAAAGTTATTCAAGAATATCTCCTCAGCAGGCTATGCTAATGAGGCGGCCTAATTACAATCCCGTTTCTCTCAAATATCTCGGCATAGAAGACACCAAAACTCAAAATTACAGGATATTCACCATCCCAAGAGAGAATTCTCCTCAGAAATGTCATTTTATCACATCAAATTCAAAACCCTAAATTCAGGAAAAACCATGACCAAGGTGAACTCACACACAAGACAAGTGCCCCACAGATCAAACAGCTCATTAGACAAATCTTGGAGAAATCCAAAATCAGTCGCTTGGAAGAATGAGAGTGAAGCATCTCCTTGGGCCGTGCGGTGTATGGGGCACAGGAGCTCTTCTGGGGGCCCAATCATCTCTTCTGGGGGCCCAATCATGGGGGGCCAAGGAGCCAGTGGTCTGGACACACATCAGGCCCCTCTTCATTCAGCCTGAAAGGTAAGAATGCAGGTAAGATCCACAGAAATTCCACCAGAAATCAGAAATTCCGAACTAGCCCCGCCCACTTTTGGGGATTTGGGCGTTCGACCCCTTCCGAAGGTCGTAGAAGCTCGAAAATGGTACCAATCGATGCGCAATACCCCACTTGCCAGAAACAAATGCCCTCTCCCACTCTCTACGACCTTCACAAAAAAAGTTATTCAAGAATATCTCCTCGGGTTTTCGGCCATTCGCTACTTCGACCCCTTCCGAAGGTCGTAGGAGCTCGGGGATGGCACCAATCGATCCGCAGGACCCACATTAGTTCAATAGAAACCACTTTCCAAGTCTCTACGACCTTCAGAAAAAAAGTTATTCAAGAATATCTCCTTCTCCAATGTGCTTTCATCCCTAATCCTAACCCTAACCCTAACCCTAACCCTAACCCTAACCCTAACCCTAACCCTAACCCTAACCCTAACCCTAACCCTAACCCTAACCTTCAGAAAAAAAGTTATTCAAGAATATCTCCTTCTCCAATGTGCTTTCATCCCTAATCCTTACCTTAACCCTAGCTGTTTTAGCGACTTTCTTATTCAGAGGTTCTGGACTTCGATTCTATGCCTAGTCAGGTTCCTTAGACCCTTACCCTAACCACACCACCCCTTGCCTAAACCTAACCCCGCCCACTTTTCAGATTCGCTCGTTCGACCCCTTCCCAAGGTCCTAGAAGCTCGGCGATGGTACCAATCGATCCGCAGTACCCCATTTAGTAGAGACAGACGCCCTTTCCAAGTCTCTACGACCTTCACAGCAAAAGTTATTCTAGAATATCTCCTCAGCAGGCTATGCTAATGAGGCTGCCTAATTACAATCCCGTTTCTCTCAAATATCTCGGCATAGAAGACACCAAAACTCAAAATTACAGGATATTCACCATCCCAACAGAGAATTCTCCTCAGAAATGTCATTTTATCACATCAAATTCAAAACCCTAAAATCAGGAAAAACCATGACCAAGGTGAACTCACACACAAGACAAGTGCCCCACAGATCAAACAGCTCATTAGACAAATCTTGGAGAAATCCAAAATCAGTCGCTTGGAAGAATGACAGTGAAGCATCTCCTTGGGCCGTGCGGTGTATGGGGCACAGGAGCTCTTCTGGGGGCCCAATCATCTCTTCTGGGGGCCCAATCATGGGGGGCCAAGGAGGCAGTGGTCTGGACACACATCAGGCCCCTCTTCGTTCAACCTGAAAGGTAAGAATGCAGGTAAGATCGACACAAATTCCACCAGAAATCAGAAATTCCGAACTAGCCCCTCCCACTTTTGGGGATTTGGGCGTTCGACCCCTTCCGAAGGTCGTAGAAGCTCGAAAATGGTACCAATCGATGCGCAATACCCCACTTGCCAGAAACAAATGCCCTCTCCCACTCTCTACGACCTTCACAAAAAAAGTTATTCAAGAATATCTCCTCGGCTTTTCGGCCATTTGCTACTTCGACCCCTTCCGAAGGTCGTAGGAGCTCGGGGATGGCACCAATCGATCCGCAGGACCCACATTAGTTCAATAGAAACCACTTTCCAAGTCTCTACGACCTTCAGAAAAAAAGTTATTCAAGAATATCTCCTTCTCCAATGTGCTTTCATCCCTAATCCTAACCCTAACCCTAACCCTAACCCTAACCCTAACCCTAACCCTAACCCTAACCCTAACCCTAACCCTAACCCTAACCCATCCCTAATCCTAACCCTAACCCTAACCCTAACCCTAACCCTGACCCCTTCCGAAGGTCGTAGAAGCTCGAAAATGGTACCAATCGATGCGCAATACCCCACTTGCCAGAAACAAATGCCCTCTCCCACTCTCTACGACCTTCACAAAAAAAGTTATTCAAGAATATCTCCTCGGCTTTTCGGCCATTTGCTACTTCGACCCCTTCCGAAGGTCGTAGGAGCTCGGGGATGGCACCAATCGATCCGCAGGACCCACATTAGTTCAATAGAAACCACTTTCCAAGTCTCTACGACCTTCAGAAAAAAAGTTATTCAAGAATATCTCCTTCTCCAATGTGCTTTCATCCCTAATCCTAACCCTAACCCTAACCCTAACCCTAAGAATGCAGGTAAGATCCACAGAAATTCCACCAGAAATCAGAAATTCCGAACTAGCCCCGCCCACTTTTGGGGATTTGGGCGTTCGACCCCTTCCGAAGGTCGTAGAAGCTCGAAAATGGTACCAATCGATGCGCAATACCCCACTTGCCAGAAACAAATGCCCTCTCCCACTCTCTACGACCTTCACAAAAAAAGTTATTCAAGAATATCTCCTCGGGTTTTCGGCCATTTGCTACTTCGACCCCTTCCGAAGGTCGGAGGAGCTCGGGGATGGCACCAATCGATCCGCAGGACCCACATTAGTTCAATAGAAACCACTTTCCAAGTCTCTACGACCTTCAGAAAAAAAGTTATTCAAGAATATCTCCTTCTCCAATGTGCTTTCATCCCTAACCCTAACCCTAACCCTAACCCTATGCCTAGTCAGGTTCCTTAGACCCTTACCCTAACCACACCACCCCTTGCCTAAACCTAACCCCGCCCACTTTTCAGATTCGCTCGTTCGACCCCTTCCCAAGGTCCTAGAAGCTCGGCGATGGTACCAATCGATCCGCAGTACCCCATTTAGTAGAGACAGACGCCCTTTCCAAGTCTCTACGACCTTCACAGCAAAAGTTATTCTAGAATATCTCCTCAGCAGGCTATGCTAATGAGGCTGCCTAATTACAATCCCGTTTCTCTCAAATATCTCGGCATAGAAGACACCAAAACTCAAAATTACAGGATATTCACCATCCCAACAGAGAATTCTCCTCAGAAATGTCATTTTATCACATCAAATTCAAAACCCTAAAATCAGGAAAAACCATGACCAAGGTGAACTCACACACAAGACAAGTGCCCCACAGATCAAACAGCTCATTAGACAAATCTTGGAGAAATCCAAAATCAGTCGCTTGGAAGAATGACAGTGAAGCATCTCCTTGGGCCGTGCGGTGTATGGGGCACAGGAGCTCTTCTGGGGGCCCAATCATCTCTTCTGGGGGCCCAATCATGGGGGGCCAAGGAGGCAGTGGTCTGGACACACATCAGGCCCCTCTTCGTTCAACCTGAAAGGTAAGAATGCAGGTAAGATCGACACAAATTCCACCAGAAATCAGAAATTCCGAACTAGCCCCTCCCACTTTTGGGGATTTGGGCGTTCGACCCCTTCCGAAGGTCGTAGAAGCTCGAAAATGGTACCAATCGATGCGCAATACCCCACTTGCCAGAAACAAATGCCCTCTCCCACTCTCTACGACCTTCACAAAAAAAGTTATTCAAGAATATCTCCTCGGCTTTTCGGCCATTTGCTACTTCGACCCCTTCCGAAGGTCGTAGGAGCTCGGGGATGGCACCAATCGATCCGCAGGACCCACATTAGTTCAATAGAAACCACTTTCCAAGTCTCTACGACCTTCAGAAAAAAAGTTATTCAAGAATATCTCCTTCTCCAATGTGCTTTCATCCCTAATCCTAACCCTAACCCTAACCCTAACCCTAACCCTAACCCTAACCCTAACCCTAACCCTAACCAATCGATCCGCAGGACCCACATTAGTTCAATAGAAACCACTTTCCAAGTCTCTACGACCTTCAGAAAAAAAGTTATTCAAGAATATCTCCTTCTCCAATGTGCTTTCATCCCTAATCCTAACCCTAACCCTAACCCTAACCCTAACCCTGACCCCTTCCGAAGGTCGTAGAAGCTCGAAAATGGTACCAATCGATGCGCAATACCCCACTTGCCAGAAACAAATGCCCTCTCCCACTCTCTACGACCTTCACAAAAAAAGTTATTCAAGAATATCTCCTCGGCTTTTCGGCCATTTGCTACTTCGACCCCTTCCGAAGGTCGTAGGAGCTCGGGGATGGCACCAATCGATCCGCAGGACCCACATTAGTTCAATAGAAACCACTTTCCAAGTCTCTACGACCTTCAGAAAAAAAGTTATTCAAGAATATCTCCTTCTCCAATGTGCTTTCATCCCTAATCCTAACCCTAACCCTAACCCTAACCCTAACCCTAACCCTAACCCTAACCCTAACCAATCGATCCGCAGGACCCACATTAGTTCAATAGAAACCACTTTCCAAGTCTCTACGACCTTCAGAAAAAAAGTTATTCAAGAATATCTCCTTCTCCAATGTGCTTTCATCCCTAATCCTAACCCTAACCCTAACCCTAACCCTAACCCTGACCCCTTCCGAAGGTCGTAGAAGCTCGAAAATGGTACCAATCGATGCGCAATACCCCACTTGCCAGAAACAAATGCCCTCTCCCACTCTCTACGACCTTCACAAAAAAAGTTATTCAAGAATATCTCCTCGGCTTTTCGGCCATTTGCTACTTCGACCCCTTCCGAAGGTCGTAGGAGCTCGGGGATGGCACCAATCGATCCGCAGGACCCACATTAGTTCAATAGAAACCACTTTCCAAGTCTCTACGACCTTCAGAAAAAAAGTTATTCAAGAATATCTCCTTCTCCAATGTGCTTTCATCCCTAATCCTAACCCTAACCCTAACCCTAACCCTAACCCTAAGAATGCAGGTAAGATCCACAGAAATTCCACCAGAAATCAGAAATTCCGAACTAGCCCCGCCCACTTTTGGGGATTTGGGCGTTCGACCCCTTCCGAAGGTCGTAGAAGCTCGAAAATGGTACCAATCGATGCGCAATACCCCACTTGCCAGAAACAAATGCCCTCTCCCACTCTCTACGACCTTCACAAAAAAAGTTATTCAAGAATATCTCCTCGGGTTTTCGGCCATTTGCTACTTCGACCCCTTCCGAAGGTCGGAGGAGCTCGGGGATGGCACCAATCGATCCGCAGGACCCACATTAGTTCAATAGAAACCACTTTCCAAGTCTCTACGACCTTCAGAAAAAAAGTTATTCAAGAATATCTCCTTCTCCAATGTGCTTTCATCCCTAACCCTAACCCTAACCCTAACCCTATGCCTAGTCAGGTTCCTTAGACCCTTACCCTAACCACACCACCCCTTGCCTAAACCTAACCCCGCCCACTTTTCAGATTCGCTCGTTCGACCCCTTCCCAAGGTCCTAGAAGCTCGGCGATGGTACCAATCGATCCGCAGTACCCCATTTAGTAGAGACAGACGCCCTTTCCAAGTCTCTACGACCTTCACAGCAAAAGTTATTCTAGAATATCTCCTCAGCAGGCTATGCTAATGAGGCTGCCTAATTACAATCCCGTTTCTCTCAAATATCTCGGCATAGAAGACACCAAAACTCAAAATTACAGGATATTCACCATCCCAACAGAGAATTCTCCTCAGAAATGTCATTTTATCACATCAAATTCAAAACCCTAAAATCAGGAAAAACCATGACCAAGGTGAACTCACACACAAGACAAGTGCCCCACAGATCAAACAGCTCATTAGACAAATCTTGGAGAAATCCAAAATCAGTCGCTTGGAAGAATGACAGTGAAGCATCTCCTTGGGCCGTGCGGTGTATGGGGCACAGGAGCTCTTCTGGGGGCCCAATCATCTCTTCTGGGGGCCCAATCATGGGGGGCCAAGGAGGCAGTGGTCTGGACACACATCAGGCCCCTCTTCGTTCAACCTGAAAGGTAAGAATGCAGGTAAGATCGACACAAATTCCACCAGAAATCAGAAATTCCGAACTAGCCCCTCCCACTTTTGGGGATTTGGGCGTTCGACCCCTTCCGAAGGTCGTAGAAGCTCGAAAATGGTACCAATCGATGCGCAATACCCCACTTGCCAGAAACAAATGCCCTCTCCCACTCTCTACGACCTTCACAAAAAAAGTTATTCAAGAATATCTCCTCGGCTTTTCGGCCATTTGCTACTTCGACCCCTTCCGAAGGTCGTAGGAGCTCGGGGATGGCACCAATCGATCCGCAGGACCCACATTAGTTCAATAGAAACCACTTTCCAAGTCTCTACGACCTTCAGAAAAAAAGTTATTCAAGAATATCTCCTTCTCCAATGTGCTTTCATCCCTAATCCTTACCTTAACCCTAGCTGTTTTAGCGACTTTCTTATTCAGAGGTTCTGGACTTCGATTCTATGCCTAGTCAGGTTCCTTAGACCCTTACCCTAACCACACCACCCCTTGCCTAAACCTAACCCCGCCCACTTTTCAGATTCGCTCGTTCGACCCCTTCCCAAGGTCCTAGAAGCTCGGCGATGGTACCAATCGATCCGCAGTACCCCATTTAGTAGAGACAGACGCCCTTTCCAAGTCTCTACGACCTTCACAGCAAAAGTTATTCTAGAATATCTCCTCAGCAGGCTATGCTAATGAGGCTGCCTAATTACAATCCCGTTTCTCTCAAATATCTCGGCATAGAAGACACCAAAACTCAAAATTACAGGATATTCACCATCCCAACAGAGAATTCTCCTCAGAAATGTCATTTTATCACATCAAATTCAAAACCCTAAAATCAGGAAAAACCATGACCAAGGTGAACTCACACACAAGACAAGTGCCCCACAGATCAAACAGCTCATTAGACAAATCTTGGAGAAATCCAAAATCAGTCGCTTGGAAGAATGACAGTGAAGCATCTCCTTGGGCCGTGCGGTGTATGGGGCACAGGAGCTCTTCTGGGGGCCCAATCATCTCTTCTGGGGGCCCAATCATGGGGGGCCAAGGAGGCAGTGGTCTGGACACACATCAGGCCCCTCTTCGTTCAACCTGAAAGGTAAGAATGCAGGTAAGATCGACACAAATTCCACCAGAAATCAGAAATTCCGAACTAGCCCCTCCCACTTTTGGGGATTTGGGCGTTCGACCCCTTCCGAAGGTCGTAGAAGCTCGAAAATGGTACCAATCGATGCGCAATACCCCACTTGCCAGAAACAAATGCCCTCTCCCACTCTCTACGACCTTCACAAAAAAAGTTATTCAAGAATATCTCCTCGGCTTTTCGGCCATTTGCTACTTCGACCCCTTCCGAAGGTCGTAGGAGCTCGGGGATGGACCCAATCGATCCGCAGGACCCACATTAGTTCAATAGAAACCACTTTCCAAGTCTCTACGACCTTCAGAAAAAAAGTTATTCAAGAATATCTCCTTCTCCAATGTGCTTTCATCCCTAATCCTTACCTTAACCCTAGCTGTTTTAGCGACTTTCTTATTCAGAGGTTCTGGACTTCGATTCTATGCCTAGTCAGGTTCCTTAGACCCTTACCCTAACCACACCACCCCTTGCCTAAACCTAACCCCGCCCACTTTTCAGATTCGCTCGTTCGACCCCTTCCCAAGGTCCTAGAAGCTCGGCGATGGTACCAATCGATCCGCAGTACCCCATTTAGTAGAGACAGACGCCCTTTCCAAGTCTCTACGACCTTCACAGCAAAAGTTATTCTAGAATATCTCCTCAGCAGGCTATGCTAATGAGGCTGCCTAATTACAATCCCGTTTCTCTCAAATATCTCGGCATAGAAGACACCAAAACTCAAAATTACAGGATATTCACCATCCCAACAGAGAATTCTCCTCAGAAATGTCATTTTATCACATCAAATTCAAAACCCTAAAATCAGGAAAAACCATGACCAAGGTGAACTCACACACAAGACAAGTGCCCCACAGATCAAACAGCTCATTAGACAAATCTTGGAGAAATCCAAAATCAGTCGCTTGGAAGAATGACAGTGAAGCATCTCCTTGGGCCGTGCGGTGTATGGGGCACAGGAGCTCTTCTGGGGGCCCAATCATCTCTTCTGGGGGCCCAATCATGGGGGGCCAAGGAGCCAGTGGTCTGGACACACATCAGGCCCCTCTTCGTTCAACCTGAAAGGTAAGAATGCAGGTAAGATCGACACAAATTCCACCAGAAATCAGAAATTCCGAACTAGCCCCTCCCACTTTTGGGGATTTGGGCGTTCGACCCCTTCCGAAGGTCGTAGAAGCTCGAAAATGGTACCAATCGATGCGCAATACCCCACTTGCCAGAAAAAAATGCCCTCTCCCACTCTCTACGACCTTCACAAAAAAAGTTATTCAAGAATATCTCCTCGGCTTTTCGGCCATTTGCTACTTCGACCCCTTCCGAAGGTCGTAGGAGCTCGGGGATGGCACCAATCGATCCGCAGGACCCACATTAGTTCAATAGAAACCACTTTCCAAGTCTCTACGACCTTCAGAAAAAAAGTTATTCAAGAATATCTCCTTCTCCAATGTGCTTTCATCCCTAATCCTAACCCTAACCCTAACCCTAACCCTATTCAAGAATATCTCCTTCTCCAATGTGCTTTCATCCCTAATCCTAATCCTAACCCTAACCCTAACCCTAACCCAGAAAAAAAGTTATTCAAGAATATCTCCTTCTCCAATGTGCTTTCATCCCTAACCCTAACCCTAACCCTAACCCTAAACAATTTAAATATTTAACCAATACCGAACAACAAAAAAAACCTTACCTATTTAACTTTATACTTACACAGAACTCTTATCGTTACAAATTAAACCTATCCCTAAAACATTAACCACTAACCTTAACCCAACCTTAAACAGCTTTCATTTAGACGTAGACATGACCTTAAATACTAACCCTAACCATTTTAACCCAGACCTAAACCTAAATCTCTAACCCTAGCCCTAAACCTATCCCTAAACCACTTAAACTCTAGACCTGGACAGGATCCTAAACCCTAACCCTAACCACTCAACCCTACGCCTAAACCTAACCACTTGTCCCCAATCCTAAACCTAACCCTAAATCTAACCACTTTATATGACCTTAATCCCTAAAAAGCGACAAACAAGAATCCTTTCTAAAAATACCTTAGATTTAGATTACTCTAAAACTTAGTGGGACACACCCTGGGGTTTGATCAACCCCGGCGGGGCCTTCTTTGGGAGAGGGTGTCTGGTGGTAATGGCCGAAACATCCAATGACCCTGAGGTACACTACTGATGATGTGTCACCTAATATATAGATTTAGAAAAACACAAAATAGCTAAAAATAGTCCAAATTGTTTTTTACAAACAAAACAATACAAAGACATGGAGTCAAAACAACTCCTTAATAAACTTTAATACAGGACAAAAAAGAAAACCAAAGCCTATCAAATAAATAAAAAATCACTTTCATCTAAAGACCAAACCTAACTTACATTAAAAAAACAATACAAAAGCAAGTACACTGAAACTACGGTTTAAAACCAATTCGGTAAAGGGGATATGTGAAGAAAGGAGAGTATTGATGACGTGCGTGGGCCAGTGCATTGCCTTTGGCTCCCTATTCCAAACCGCCCAGTCGTTGGATGAAGCGGGGGGAGTCATCGAGATAACTTCAAAAACCTAACCCATGTATTTAACTTTTCCCTAACAAAACATTTCGGACATTTCTAGGCATTCTTGCTATAATTTGAAGTGCCTACAAGTGTCCCATGTATTTTTTTTTTTTTTTTTTTACCTAACACAAAGAGTGAGACATTTCTAGGCATTGTTCAGCAGCAGTCAGGGTGGGGCTTTACAGTGGCTCCCCGGGCTTGGCTGGTGCTGGAGAATTTTTTCTCCCATGTATTGTATTTTTCCCTAACAAAACATTTGGGACATTTCTAGGCATTCTTGCTGTAATGAAAAGTGCCTACAAGTGTCCCAAGTATTTTTTTTTTTTAGTTTATACCTAACACAAAGTGTGAGACATTTCCAGGCATTTTTCAGCACTCAGGGTTGGGCTTTAGAGATGCTCCCCAGGCGTCGCTGGCGCTGGAGAATTTTTTCTCCCATGTATTTAACTTTTCCCTAACAAAACATTTCGGACATTTCTTGGCATTCTTGCTATAATGTGAAGTGCCTACAAGTGTCCCATGTATTTTATTTTCTATTTTTTTTACCTAACACAAAGAGTGAGACATTTCTAGGCATTGTTCAGAGGCAGTCAGGGTGGGGCTTTAGAGTGGCTCCCCAGGCTAGGCATATGCTGGAGAATTGTTTCTACCATGTATTTCATTTTTCCCTAACAAAACTTGTGGGACAGTTCTAGGCATTCTTGCTGTAATGAAAAGTGCCTACAAGTGTCCCATGTATTAATATTTTTTTTTTAACCTAACACAAAGAGTGAGACATTTCTAGTTATTTTTCAGCACTCAGGGTTGGGCTTTAGAGATGCTCCCCAGGCTAGGCGTGTGCTGGAGAATGTTTTCTCCCATGTATTTCATTTTTCCCTAAGAAAACATTTCTAGGCATTCTTGCTATAATGTAAAGTGCCTACAAGTGTCCCATGTATTATATATATTTTTTTACCTAACACAAAGAGTGAGACATTTCTAGGCATTTTTCAGCAGCTGTCAGGGTGGGGCTTTAGAGTGAGTCCCAGGGCTTGGCAGGTGCTGGAGAATTTTTTCTCTCTTGTATTGTATTTTTTTTCCTAACGAAACATTTGGGAGATTTCTAGGCATTCTTGCTATTATGTAAAGTGCCTACAAGTGTCCCAGGTATTTTTTTTTTTATTTTTTTACCTAACACAAAGAGTGAGACATTTCTAGGCATTGTTCAGCAGCAGTCAGGGTGGGGCTTTACAGTGGCTCCCCGGGCTTGGCTGGTGCTGGAGAATTTTTTCTCCCATGTATTGTATTTTTCCCTAACAAAACATTTGGGACATTTCTAGGCATTCTTGCTGTAATGAAAAGTGCCTACAAGTGTCCCAAGTATTTTTTTTTTTTAGTTTATACCTAACACAAAGTGTGAGACATTTCCAGGCATTTTTCAGCACTCAGGGTTGGGCTTTAGAGATGCTCCCCAGGCGTCGCTGGCGCTGGAGAATTTTTTCTCCCATGTATTTAACTTTTCCCTAACAAAACATTTCGGACATTTCTTGGCATTCTTGCTATAATGTGAAGTGCCTACAAGTGTCCCATGTATTTTATTTTCTATTTTTTTTACCTAACACAAAGAGTGAGACATTTCTAGGCATTGTTCAGAGGCAGTCAGGGTGGGGCTTTAGAGTGGCTCCCCAGGCTAGGCATATGCTGGAGAATTGTTTCTACCATGTATTTCATTTTTCCCTAACAAAACTTGTGGGACAGTTCTAGGCATTCTTGCTGTAATGAAAAGTGCCTACAAGTGTCCCATGTATTAATATTTTTTTTTTAACCTAACACAAAGAGTGAGACATTTCTAGTTATTTTTCAGCACTCAGGGTTGGGCTTTAGAGATGCTCCCCAGGCTAGGCGTGTGCTGGAGAATGTTTTCTCCCATGTATTTCATTTTTCCCTAAGAAAACATTTCTAGGCATTCTTGCTATAATGTAAAGTGCCTACAAGTGTCCCATGTATTATATATATTTTTTTACCTAACACAAAGAGTGAGACATTTCTAGGCATTTTTCAGCAGCTGTCAGGGTGGGGCTTTAGAGTGAGTCCCAGGGCTTGGCAGGTGCTGGAGAATTTTTTCTCTCTTGTATTGTATTTTTTTTCCTAACGAAACATTTGGGAGATTTCTAGGCATTCTTGCTATTATGTAAAGTGCCTACAAGTGTCCCATGTATTTTTTTGCATAACACAAAGAGAGACATTTCTAGGCAATTTTCAGCACTCAGGGTTGGGCTTTAGATTGGGTCCCTGGGCTTGGCTGGTGCTGGAGGATTTTTTCTACCATGTATTGGAATTTTTCCTAACAAAAGATTTGGGACATTTCTAGGCATTCTTGCTATAATGTAAAATGCCTACAAGTGTCCCATGTATTATAATATTTTTTTTTACCTAAAAAAAAGAGTGATACATTTCTAGGCATTATTCAGCACTCAGGGTGGGGCTTTAGAGTGGGTCCCCGGGCTTGGCTGGTGCTGGAGAATTTTTTCTCCCATGTATTGTATTTTTCCCTAACAAAACATTTGGGACATTTCTAGGCATTCTTGCTGTAATGAAAAGTGCCTACAAGTGTCCCAAGTATTTTTTTTTTTTAGTTTATACCTACCACAAAGTGTGAGACATTTCCAGGCATTTTTCAGCACTCAGGTTGGGCTTTAGAGATGCTCCCCAGGCGTGGCTGGTTCTGGAGAATTTTTTCTACCATGTATTTCATTTTTCCCTAAAAAAACTTGTGGGACATTTCTAGGCATTCTTGCTATAATGTAAAGTGCCTACAAGTGTCCCATGTCATTTTGTTACATAACACAAAGAGTGAGACATTTATAGGCAATTTTCAGCACTCAGGGTTGGGCTTTAGATTGGGTCCCTGGGCTTGGCTGGTGCTGGAGAATTTTTTCTCTCATGTATTGTATTTTTCCCTAACAAAACATTTGGGACATTTCTAGGCATTCTTGCTATAATGTAAAGTGCCTACAAGTGTCCCATGTATTAGGTAAAAAAATATATATAACACAAAGAGTGAGACATTTATAGGCAATTTTCAGCACTCAGGGTTGGGCTTTAGATTGGGTACCTGGGCTTGGCTGGTGCTGGAGAATTTTTTCTCTCATGTATTGTATTTTTCCTAACAAAAGATTTGGGACATTTCTAGGCATTCTTGCTATAATGTAAAATGCCTACAAGTGTCCCATGTCATTTTGTTACATAACACAAAGCGTGAGACATTTCTAGGCATTATTCAGCAGTCAGGGTGGGGCTTTAGAGTGGGTCCCCGGGCTTGGCTGGTGCTGGAGAATTTTTTCTCCCATGTATTGTATTTTTCCCTAACAAAACATTTGGGACATTTCTAGGCATTCTTGCTGTAATGAAAAGTGCCTACAAGTGTCCCAAGTATTTCTTTTTTTTAGTTTTTACCTAACACAAAGTGTGAGACATTTCCAGGCATTTTTCAGCACTCAGGTTGGGGCTTCAGAGTGGGTCCCCGGGCTTGGCTGGTTCTGGAGAATTTTTTCTACCATGTATTTCATTTTTCCCTAACAAAACATTTGGGATAGTTCTAGGCATTCTTGCTGTAATGAAAAGTGCCTACAAGTGTCCCATGTATTAATATTTTTTTTTTAACCTAACACAAAGAGTGAGACATTTCTAGTTATTTTTCAGCACTCAGGGTTGGGCTTTAGAGATGCTCCCCAGGCTAGGCGTGTGCTGGAGAATGTTTTCTCCCATGTATTTAATTTTTTCCCTAACAAAACATTTCGGACATTTCTAGGCATTCTTGCTATAATGTAAAGTGCCTACAAGTGTCCCATGTATTTTTTTTTTTTTTTTACCTAACACAAAGAGTGAGACATTTATAGGCAATTTTCAGCACTCAGGGTTGGGCTTTAGATTGGGTCCCTGGGCTTGGCTGGTGCTGGAGGATTTTTTCTACCATGTATTGGAATTTTTCCTAACAAAAGATATTGGACATTTCTAGGCATTCTTGCTATAATGTAAAGTGCCTACAAGTGTCCCATGTATTATATATATTTTTTTTACCTAACACAAAGAGTGAGACATTTCTAGGCATTGTTCAGCAGCAGTCAGGGTGGGGCTTTAGAGTGGGTCCCCGGGCTTGGCTGGTGCTGGAGAATTTTTTCTCTCTTGTATTGTAATTTTTTTCCTAACGAAACATTTGGGACATTTCTAGGCATTCTTGCTATTATGTAAAGTGCCTACAAGTGTCCCATGTATTTTTTTACATAACACAAAGAGAGACATTTCTAGGCAATTTTCAGCACTCAGGGTTGGGCTTTAGAGTGGCTCGCCAGGCTTGGCTGGTGCTGGAGAATGTTTTCTCCCATGTATTTAATTTTTCCCTAACAAAATATTTCGGACATTTCTAGGCATTCTTGCTATAATGTAAAGTATCTACAAGTGTCCCATGTAATTGTTTACATAACACAAAGAGTGAGACATTTCTAGGCAATTTTCAGCACTCAGGGTTGGGCTTTAGATTGGGTCCCTGGGCTTGGCTGGTGCTGGAGAATTTTTTGTACCATGTACGCACATCTCCTGCGGCGCACATCTCCTGCGGTGCACATCTCCTGCTGCGCACATCTCCTGCGGCTAACATCTCCTGCGGCGCACATCTCCTGCGATGCACATCTCCAGTGGCGCACATCTCCTGCTGCGCATATCGCCTGCGGCGCACACCTCCTGCTATGTACATCTCCTGCGGTGCACATCTCTTGCGGCGCACATCCTGCGGCGCACATCTCTTGCGGCGCACATCCTGCGGCGTACACCCTGCGTTGCACATAAAGGAAACATTTATTTACAAAAAAATTATAATAATTAACTCAAATTAATAAAAACACTGTGCGCACACATCCTGCGTCGCACATCTCCTGCGTGCCAATCTCCTGCTGCGCACATCTCCTGCGGTGCACATCTCCTGCGGCGCACATCTCCTGCGGTGCACATCTCCTGCGTCGCACACCCTGCTGTGCACATAAATAAAACAGTTATTTACAAAAAAATTTAAATTAAATCAAATTATTAAAAAAACTGCGGCACACATCTCCTGCTGCGCATATCGCCTGCGCCGCACATCTCCTGCTATGTACATCTCCTGCGGCGCACATCTCCTGCGGTGCACATCTCCTGCTGCGCACATCTCCTGCGTCGCACACCCTGCGGTGCACATAAATAAAACAGTTATTTACAAAAAAATAAAAATTAAATCAAATTAATAAAAAAAACTGCGGCACACATCTCCTGCTGCGCATATCGCCTGCGGCGCACATCTCCTGCTATGTACATCTCCTGCGGCGCACATCTCCTGAAGCGCACATCTCCTGCTGCGCATGTAACCCACATGGAGGGTAGGCGCACACTGGACCAGTATACCCCGGATTCGTAGGGAGGAGTAATTAACAGGAATCAGACACCACAATGAGCAAACAGAGCTACATTAAAATGCAGTGATGTTTCCTCATTGAGATCTTTATTACAAGATGAACAAAATATGCGCTGCCGTAATCTTAAGCAGCGGAGCCGACAGCTAGAAGCCGGTGCTACTAAAGACAACTGACCCTCGTTTTGTTTTCCTCCAAAATAAAATAATAATAATTTAAAAAAACGTAATGTTAAACAACAACTACAAATATATAATACTTAGGTCTGACAGGTTTTGCCAAATGTAACTCAAAACTATCAAACAAGCTCCTTGTCTCCCACAGCCTCTGGGATAGCTTCGCAGTGTTGGCAGTGAACCAAGTCCTTTTTTAACTCAAAATGGTCCCATGCAAAACACTTTGCCGTGACCTCTTCATGTTTACTTTGGAAATGGAACTACACGGTAACTCACAGCCAGTCGCAGGCTCCTGCCACAGTCGTACTCGGTTGAGTAGGACTGTGGCGTTTTTTTTCAAACACTGCCCCCCGTGGTCAAATGTGTAATTAGCGAATTTCTCGATGAAAAAAAGATTTCATCGACGACATTCTTAATGATCAATTAATCGATCGTCGATCAATTATGCCCATCCCTAGTTCTGCTAGATTCAACTGTCGTGTGAGGTCCTCCCCACAGTCCAACCACACTGACAGCAAGGTAGATGACTGCTGGAAGCGCTCCTCAATCCAGGTGCTCAACACGGGTGGCTCGCCATCTCCCTCGTCAGGGAGAGATTCCAATCCAACTCAAAGTTCAAGGGTATCCAGAAAACCCAGCCTGTGTAACATAACACGGCTTATATAGCAACATATGCAAATATTCTTATTCTCTTAACTGTACAGTTCAATTTGATCAATGTCAACATATAATACATTTCAGTACTTAACCCATGAATAAAGGATTAGTGTTGTATCATAAAATTAACTCTTAATATTAAAGTATAAACAATGCTATTAAATTACAATTTTAATGGCAGTGAAACCATATGAATGTTAGACTATTATGCAAACAACCTACAGCTTAACATCAATTACTCACTATATGTGAATATCGTAAGTAAAGCAATGCGAATCATTTTCTTGTCACACTGACACCTTGCATTTGTGAATGCAAGCAGCACAATGATGAACAGAAAGCTAATCTCAAAGCTCAAATTCAGCTACATAATCCTTAGCTCTGTACTAAATGTAACTAACATACATACTCATATTACACATACAAATGTCCACTTTTGTCTCTATAATTAAAGAAATATGAAACATCTTACAGTACACTCAATGGCACAAACACCACGAGGCTATGCTAAGTCATATAGCATTTCGCTACTGTGCCACGTGTGGCAGCTAATTCAGCAGGTGTAACTCACCGGGAAAAGAAAAGAATAAACGGTGCTCTAAGCTGCTCTCCAGGTCCTCTCAGTAGTTGATAAACTTGTTATGGGCTCAAACATACTCTAACTTCTCTTTGTTCAGTATTATATTGAGTACCAGTAGCAGTAATATCGCTCCATAATTTCAACTTCTCCACTTCTCATCAGGCTCCGTCTGTCTCCACACTGAACTGCACCTCTCTGACTCGAGTGAGGAGGCGGGACTTAGACCGTTTCACACCAATAACATGCAGTTATTTCACCTTGAACCAATAGGCTCACTTGTTAAGTTTTTTGACCGGTAGAACACTTCCTGAGCAAAAAGGAAATGACTTAATAATAATAAATTAAATACAGAAGAAATAAAACAGAATTGTTAATGAAATAAAAGGAATTCTCAGTAAGGAGGAAATATAAATAATTTGGGACATTTCTAGGCATTCTTGCTATAATGTAAAGTGCCTACAAATGTCCCATGTATTTTTTTACATAACACCTTTGTGTTATGTAAAAAAATAAAAGTGAGACATTTCCAGGCAATTTTCAGCACTCAGGGTTGGGCTTTAGATTGGGTCCCAAGGCTTGGCTGGTGCTGGAGGATTTTTTTCTACCAAGTATTGTATTTTTTCCTAACAAAACATTTGGATCATTTCAAGGCATTCTTGCTATAATGTAAAGTGCCTACGAGTGTCCCATGTATTATTAATTTTTTTTTTTGACCTATCACAAAGAGTGAGACATTTCTAGTTATTTTTCAGCACTCAGGGTTGGGCTTTAGAGTGGCTCCCGAGGATTGGCTGGTGCTGGAGAATTGTTTCTACCATGTATTGTATTTTTCCCCAACAATACATTTGGGACATTTCTAGCATTTCTTGCTATAATGTAAAGTGCCTACAAGTGTCCCATGTATTATCATTTTTTTTTTTTTACCTAACACAAATAGTGAGACATTTCTAGACATTGTTCAGCAGTCAGGGTGGGGCTTTAGAGTGGGTCCCTGGGTTTGGCTGGTGCTGGAGAATTTTTTCTCGCATGTATTGTATTTTTTCCTAAAAAAACATTTGGGACATTTCTAGGCATTCTTGCTATAATGTGAAGTGGCTACAAGTGTCCCATGTCATTTTGTTACATAACACAAAGAGTGAGACATGTCTAGGCATTTTTCAGCACTCAATGGCACAAACACCACGAGGCTATGCTAAGTCATATAGCATTTCGCTACTGTGCCACGCTTGGCGGCTAATTCAGCAGGTGTAACTCACCGGGAAAAGAAAAGAGCTTTAGAGTGACTCCCCAGGCTTGGCTAGTGCTGGAGAATTTTTTCTCCCATGTATTTCTTTTTTCCCTAACAAAACATTTGGGACATTTCTAAGCATTCTTGCTATAATTTAAAGTGCCTACAAGTGTCCCATGTATTTTTTTACATAACACAAAGAGTGAGACATTTCTAAGCAAACTTCAGCACTCAGGGTTGGGCTTTAGATTGGATCCCTGGGCTTGGCTGGTGCTGGAGAATTTTTTCTACCATGTAATGTATTTTTCCCTAACAAAACATTTGGGATATTTCTATATTTCTTGCAATAATGTAAAGTGCCTACAAGTGTCTCCCATGTATTGTATTTTTCCCAAAAAAAACTGTTCAGTTGCTACTTTTTCATTGGGGTTTCCAAAACTTAAACAAATTTTTTCTGTGATGAAAAAATGAAGATTTTAACCAAAGTTGCAAAAATAGGCTTATCTCCCCGTTTCCAGCACTTTTTGGCACTTAGAGCCAATCTGACAGTAGAAACCGTGCAGTTGCTACTTTTTCGTTGGGGTTTCCAAAACTTAAAATCTTTTTTTTAAAGAGTTCCTTTAGAGTTGAAACCAAGATGTTGGTTGGTTGATGTTTTTATATGATTGTACTTTTATAGAAAGACCGCCGTGTCGATCTTATTGTGAAAAGCGCGCGGTGACGATCCGGCGCTTCCTGTTTGATTCGTGTTTCCGTCAGGCCGATCTCACAGAAGACGTGCATCTGTTAAAAGACACCTCTTACGTAGCTGGATTGCCGGCCTCACTGTGTGATCGCCTCTGACGGCGTTTTTAAGATCATCTCCGATCTGTGTTACTATATGTTTCTCTCTTTCTCTCTATTGTATTCTCTCACATCCGCCGACATACACATCCTCGCCCACGCACACACACATAGTCGCATTACATATAGTCATTCTGATATCAAGGAGGGCCTGAACGCACCTCGACGCCATTCGGCGCTAAAGCTAAGCTAAGCTAAGACAAAGAATCCCTTTGTCCTCCCTCGACCTTTGTCCCATGTGTGTTTAAGTCGGCCATCTTTGACCATCTTGACTCTAAGTTACGTGGTCCTTCGACCATTGATTGCAATACACATCGAGGCCCGCCCTCCATTCGGACTCTAAATTCCTTAGGCGACTCCGCCATTTTGAGTTGTAGTCCTGGTGTATATTACATCACCAATTTTGTAGTCAAACCCCCAGGGTTAAGCCGGCCCTCTTAAACTTCGTGAGCCATCGACCCCCCTTTTTCCTCTCTCTATCACACACACATACACTTCCCCCCACTCACACACACACACACGAACACACACACAGCCCTATCAGAAGGATTGCAGTGTGATCAATTGTGCTAAATGTGCTGCGACTGTATTGGATATAGCGGATTGTGTTAAATGAAGAATCATTTGGAACAACTTTGACTTTTATATCTTTTTAATAAACCCCTTTTATACTTAAAGTATTTGAATCTTGTGATTATTGGTACATGTTTATGTGAACACAGTTGGAAAACGATAGCCAGTGCTTGAACTCAAACCCTTCATCGTTTATTATATAATCCCTAATATTAACTATTGAGATTATTAATTTAACTTTATCAGATGAGACTGATACTTATAGACTGACTCGTTGGTCCCTGTAACCAGGGTGGTGCCCCTTCTCGAGTATTAATATAGATAGTAGCATTCTTAAATTGACGATTTTATTGTTGTGACTAATTATTTCATTATTCTTGGTTGATAACCTTATCATTATTAATTGATAGCTTGTACTTTCTAAATTGATAATTACTTGTTTTTCATTAGTAGTTGTTATTCATTGATTGATTATTCTTAAAGTTTACATTAATTATTTAATTATTCTTAATCAATAAACTTTATCATTCTCAAATTAGTGATTTAATAATTCTTAATTGTTGAACTTCCTTATTTACTCATTAATGGTTTTATTGTTATTTGATTACTGATCATCTTCAATTAATAATCTAATTATTTTGTTTAATAAATAATCTTTATTGTTTCAATAATCATATTCCATGATTATTGATAATTAGCCAACGTCGAGTCCCCCTACTATTGCACAACACTGTCTTTCTGAGTCTTTGAGGAATCCTGATCTGGACTCCACCCCCCCTGCTCCTCCACCATACGTCACTCAGCAGAAAGGTCCCTACACGCCTGTTGTGACCCGCCAGCAAGCCCAGCAGAGGTTATCTGAAATCCGAGATGAGAGGAAAAGTCCTGCAGCTATACCAACCATGCCCATGGTGGAAGTGGCAGGAGCCGAAGGGCCAATTCTGGTGTTCCGACCCTGGTCAGAGGCCGACGTGGCAGAAGCAATGAATTACATCTGCAACCCCAAAGACAATCTCAATAAGTGGGAAAATGATCTGCTGCAGTTTGTCAGAGAATTTCGACCAACAATGTTTGAGATACGACGCCTAATGAACAAAACGCTCACAAATGACTATCACAGCATCCAGAATGTGTTTAACGCTGGGAGAATGACTGCTCGTTTGGAGAACCCAGACTTTGGACACAGAGATAACGCTGATTTTAGAAATGCTATTGAGGCCCTTGTTGTTATAGTGAGGGAGAAATTCCCCCTGAGAATGAACCTGTCAAACATTACCAGCATGACACAGAAGCCATCAGAGTCATGCAGTTCATTCCTGGCACGCCTGACGTCAGCTTTCGACACACACACACAGTGGCCTCATCAGACCCGACCTAATGGGAAGACAACCTTTGGAGCCTTATGAAGTTCATCTTAAAGAACATTTCCTGAGCAGAATGAAGCCTGAACTAGCACAGACGATAAAGAAATTCTGTGTAACTTGGAAAACATGCCCGCTCGCTGAAATCCTGCAGCATGCTGAACACGCTGAGGATGAGCTGCTCAGCACAGATGAGCAAAGAAAACAAGGCAGACAAAGAAAGTTGGAAGACGCACAATTGTCCATGATCAACGTATGTGCAAACATGTCCCCAGGACCCTTCCAAGGCCAACCCAGAAGAGGCAGAGGTCGCGGTAGAAATCGTGGTGGTGGCAGATTCAACTCGACCCACGCCAGCCATGATCCAGATGTGTGTTTCCACTGCGGAAGGCGGGGGCACTGGCAAGCAGAATGTCCGAGGCAACAGGGACAGGGACCAATCTTCTCAAAGTCTGACTGAGGGGAGAGCGGGGAGGGCCGGATCCCAGAGATGGACAACCCCTCCTCAGAGACACGGGTAATGCACTCTACACCCACTCAAACACAATCTCTAGCTACAATACCCATTAAAACACCTATTTTACAATTCACGATGTATACTAACACTGAAGGATATAAGAAATTTCCACAATTAACTCTGATGATTTCTAATCATCCTGTGACTTTCTTGATAGACTCTGGTGCTACGAGCTCAGTTTTAAGAAAAGATGCTTTGTCCCAACCTCCAAAAGAAAGTGGTAAAACAGTTTTCACAATGGGATCAAGCGGTGTCCCTGTTTCAGAGAGCTGCTCAGTTCCACTGAAATGTGAATTGGATGATCAGATGATAAAACACTCCTTCCTAGTTTCACAAAACTGTCCTGTGAATTTGCTGGGGAGAGATTTGATGTGTCACTTTGGCATTACGCTGAGCTCAACACCAGAGGGTATCAAGGTATTGAAAAGAACTGAAGTCCCAGGTTTTCAAATGTTTAAATACAGTCCCAGTGCACTGTTATATGCATATGAATGGATTTTCATCAACAGTGATGTCACGTCCACAGCCCAACATCTCACTGATTTCACACGAGCTCATGTCTTACACACTACAGATTTCATGTCAACTGATTTATTACATTGCACATCTCATGTAAGTGTAGGGCCAGATAGAAGGTACGAGGAAGTTTGGTATGATAAGCAGAAAGAATCAGAAAAATTGATTCTAAAGCATGTGTATTGGTCGGAGGAGGCTGCTGCTGTGTCTGTACTTCTCTCCTCCTCTCAGAAAAATCTGTTTCTTGGCTCTACCCCTCACGTATCATTGGCTAAGCCATTACACCGGCAGTGGCAGGACCTGGGCCCGTGGCTGCAGCATTGCCTCGGCCTTCTGGATTTCGAACCGGTTGCGGGGGATCCCACAAAAGAATATAGCGCTGGGGGTAATGTACATAGGACCACAGTAACAAGCAACGTGTTGGTTCAAAGGTCAATGGAGCTCGTAGAGGAGCATGCACAGCACACAGATTTGTTCCCACTCACAGGAGCGGGCCAGATCTCTGTGCTGGCTCAGGTGCCGCCTTCATTGTGGGCCGCTCATAAATATGATGTTGGGCTTATAACGGGGGCGACACCCTTGGTAGTGCATCCTAAATCTGAATATAGGCCGTGCCTCAAACAATATCCGCTTAAGCAAGAAGCCATCGATGGAATAACACCAGTATTTGAAGCGCTGTTAAAAGCAGGCATAATTGTACCCTGCAATGATTCACCTGTACGCACGCCCATTTTTCCAGTTAAAAAAATCAGAGAAGAAGGCCAACCCACTGAGTGGAGGTTCGTACAGGATTTAAAAGCTGTGAATGCTGCTGTTTATCAGCGAGCACCAGAAGTCTCTAACCCACATACGATCTTGTCACTCTTTCCACCAGACACCACCCATTTTTCGGTTGCTGATCTGGCTAATGCATTTTTCTCTGTTCCAGTACATCCTGACAGTCAGTACTGGTTTGGCTTCTCCTTCAAAGGGCGTGGGTACACGTGGACAAGATGCCCTATGGGATACCATGAAAGCCCAGGTGTATTTCACAGAGCGCTCAGTGACAATTTGAAAAGCTTACATCTCCCCAGGGGATCCGCACTTGTGCAGTATGTCGACGATCTATTGGTCTGCAGCCCCTCAGAAGAGGCGTGCGAAATTGATACAGTAGTACTACTCAAACACCTAGCAGATAATGGCCACAAGGTCAGCCAACAAAAACTTCAATTTGTAAAAAAACAAGTTACTTATTTAGGACATGTGATCACAGGAGGGAGTAAGTCTCTCTCTCCAAAGCGCGTTGCAGCAATCCAATCAGTACCAAAGCCTATTACAAAGAGGCAGATGATGAGTTTCCTAGGAATGACATCATACTGCAGGCAGTGGATCCCAAATTATGCAGAAAGAGAGGTACCCCTCTCTTCCATGGTCCATGGTAAACATCTAAGTGCACATGACAGACTGACTTGGACTCCGGAAGCAGACAAAGCTTTTGACGACTTGAAGACTTCTTTAACCCAGGCCCCGACTTTGGGCCTGCCAAGACCTGACTTGCCGTTCACTCAGTTTGTAGACCAGAGAGATGGCTACATGACTTCAGTTTTATGTCAACCACATGGAGGAAAACTTAGGCCTGTCGCCTATTTCTCCTCAAAACTTGACCCTGTTTCCTCCGGTCTGCCCCACTGTTTGCGAGCAGTGGCTGCAGCTGAAAAAGCTGTGTTAGCATCACGTGACATTGTGGGCTATTCTGACATAATTCTTATGGTTCCACATGCTGTTTCTCATATCTTGCATGCCCAGAAGACTTCGCATCTCTCTGCTCAGAGATGGCTGAGATACCACACAACATTATTAGAAATGCCCAATGTCACCGTTAAACGTTGTAATGTCCTTAACCCAGCAACACTTCTCCCTACTGCAGATGATGGGGAACCCCACAACTGTGTCGAAGTCCTGCAACAAACGTGCACCCCAAGGCCTGATTTGGAAATGCAGCTGCAGATGCAGCAGCGAAAATGGCAGCGTCATCAGGTCCATTCTTCCCCCTCACCCACCTGCTTTCGACACCGGTTGACCTCGACCCATGTGCTGATCTATCCACACTCCAGTCTCTCACCGACGCCCGCGAGCGCTCCCTTTGGGCACGCTCCGGTGCCACTTTCCAAGGCGGTGTCTGGATAGGCCCTGACAGTAAGCCTTGCTTGCCACGTGCTCTTTTCCAGGTCTATGCTAAGCTATCTCACTCAAGAGACCACGTGGGCAAAGGAGGGATGTGGGCCGCTATCAGTGCAAATTGGTATACTAAAGGATTTTCAACATTTGCGGCAGATTTCTGTAAAAGATGTGTTATTTGTGCAGCAAATAATGCTTCGGGGGCAATAAAAGTGCCAAAACAAGGGCACCCCCCTTCTGATAGACCTTTTGAGCATCTAATGATGGATTTTATTGAATTAACTCCGTCAGAAGGAAAGAAATACTGCCTGGTAATAGTGTGCATGTTCAGCAAATGGGTTGAAGTGTTCCCTACTTGTAAGCAGGATGCAGGAACAGTGGCAAAGATTCTCCTGAGGGAAATCATTCCACGCTGGGGATTACCCAGACTTATCAGTAGTGACAATGGCCCTGGTTTCACGAACAAAGCCCTTGAAGAAATATCACAATACTTAGGCTTTGACATGAAACATCATTGTTCTTATCATCCCCAATCAGCGGGTGCAGTCGAACGAGAGAATGGCACCATAAAAGCCAAGCTAACTAAATGCTGTGAAGACACCGGGTTATCCTGGGTGAAGGCTAGTGCTTTTCCACATGCCCATGCGAATTAGAAATAAACATGGTCTCAGTCCTTTTGAGATTGTTTTCGGAAGACCTCCATGCACTGGTATGGGTCCAGTGAAATCAGCCTTGACAACCGGCAACTTTGAGGATAGTATGTTGGAATATTGTGCTAACCTTTCAGCTTCACTCTCCACTCTTCACGCACAGGTAAAAGTAGCACTTCCAACTCCAGCTACTGCCATTCAGCATCGGTTGAGACCAGGGGACTGGGTGCTCATAAAAGATCACAGACGGAAGCACTGGAAGCAAAGACGCTACATAGGCCCTTTCCAGATCCTCCTGACAACAGAGACCGCAGTGAAGGTGGCTGAGAGAGTACCTTGGATCCACGCCAGCCACTGCAAACAGATTCCGGGTCCACAGGAGGGAGCTAACTGAGGGGTAAGGGTGAAATAGCGCCTTCCTCCAACAGTAGCGTGCCAAGCTCCTACACACCGACAGGGTACCCTTTACAGAAGCAGAGTGGAGCGTTATGGGATGGCCTGCCTTATCTCAACAGTTTGCAGCCAGCAGTGAGGGATGTTACACTCCCCCGTCGCATGCTGACTCATCCACGCAGACTACGCCCAACTATGTTGGAGACAAAGGGGAGGTGGTGCAATTCGCAATGCTTCCTCTGCAGTACACGATGTTGTAGCAGATACTGAACGAGGGGTTAAGGAGCTGCACGAAGACCATGGCTGGAATCCTTTTGGAGGAATGAAATCAATAACCGGTTTTTGGGGAGCTCCTTTTCTCAAGGGACTAGTTTGGATAATAGGAAGCATGATAATAATAGTGATTATCATAATTCTGATTGTAACGGTCTTCAAAGTTTGCATTAGGAAGGTAATAACCACTTTTGTGTCCATTAAGAGCACAGACTTTCCAGATCTATATCCTATACCACCTTGGATTGCTCCATACGACGATGAAGATGATGATGAGCTTGAAGATTGCATAAAAACTGCAGAAATTTGTTATATCAGCAAAATTGCATGTGTTCCTTATGTTGCAAATGTATGAACGGTTCCCATGATGACGAGCTAATGAAGTGTTGTTTTAAATCGTTATGAATTAACATCACCGATGTCGTGCTCCGAGTTTAAACCTTGATTGTTTAATACGATCTGCTTGCTTAGTTAGTAGTTGTTAGTGTTATTATTTGTCTTAAATGACAAAAAGGGAGGAAATGTCATGGAAATTATTGAATCTAACTGTGATCCCGGAAATGTAACAGATCCTCCTGTGCTGACAGCTATGCTCAAAGTTCAGTTGGATTGACCTGATGAAACATCATTATATAAATTCCACTTAATGTTTGCATCTGCCTGATATCAGGAAATGTTAGTTACCTTGAGCCTAAATGCCCTTGTGACTATTTGATGTTTTGCTGAATGTCTATACACTCAGGAGATAGGGGGGCATCTACCCCTTGGCTTACAAAGTCTGACCACTGGACACGTCCTGCCTACATGATATCGAAGGATGACGTGAACCCTTGAGCTGTGCATAAAGCTGGCACATCTCCTGTCACCCGTTGTCAGAATCTTGATACCTGCAGTGGTGTTGGAGATTCTGTCCCGCTTGGCCAAGTGTTTGCTCAGTAACTCTATCTGTGTTCAAATCTATTCTCTGTAAATTGTTTGTTGACCATTAATTAAATACTTCGAGATCATTGAATTGATCACTGAGTCTGATGGTTTATTTCCTCACCAGGTAATTACATACAAAATTCCCACGACAATTATTATAATCCACTGTATGCATTTTAAGTATCAAGGAATTTGACTGAAGGCCTTTTGAGAAAACACGTTGATTAGTGACCCTATTTCATTATGGCAGTCAAACCACTGATTTTCAACTTTAGTCTATGAAACCTCCAAACCTTAAACATTGTTGCAAAATTAGGCTTATCTCACCGTTTCATGCACTTTTGTGCACCTTGGGCATATCTGTGATGAAAAAATGAAGATTTTAACCAAAGTTGCAAAAATAGGCTTATCTCACCGTTTCCAGCGCTTTTGGGCATCTTGGGCACATCTGTGATGAAAAATTGAAGATTTTAACCAAAGTTGCAAAAATAGGCTTATCTCACCGTTTCTAGCGCTTTTGTGCATCTTGGGCACATCTGTGATGAAAAATTGAAGATTTTAACCATTGTTGCAAAAATAGGCTTATCTCCCCGTTTCCAGCACTTTTTGGCACTTAGAGCCAATCTGACAAACTGTGCAGTTGCTACTTTTTCATTGGGGTTTCCAAAACTTAAAATCTTTTTTTTAAAGAGTTCCTTTAGAGTTGAAACCAAGATTTCAAATTATCCTTTTTCATTATTATAATCCACTGTATGCATTTTAAGTATCAAGGAATTTGACTGAAGGCCTTTTGAGAAAACACGTTGATTAGTGACCCTATTTCATTATGGCAGTAAAACCACTGATTTTCAACTTTAGTCTATGAAACCTCCAAACCTTAAACATTGTTGCAAAATTAGGCTTATCTCACCGTTTCCAGCACTTTTGCGCACCTTGGGCACATCTGTGATGAAAAATTGAAGATTTTAACCAAAGTTGCAAAAATAGGCTTATCTCACCGTTTCCAGCGCTTTTGTGCATCTTGGGCACATCTGTGATGAAAAATTGAAGATTTTAACCAAAGTTGCAAAAATAGGCTTATCTCACCGTTTCCAGCGCTTTTGGGCATCTTGGGCACATCTGTGATGAAAAATTTAAGATTTTAACCAAAGTTGCAAAAATAGGCTTATCTCACCGTTTCCAGCGCTTTTGGGCATCTTGGGCACATCTGTGATGAAAAATTTAAGATTTTAACCAAAGTTGCAAAAATAGGCTTATCTCACCGTTTCCAGCGCTTTTGTGCATCTTGGGCACATCTGTGATGAAAAATTGAAGATTTTAACCATTGTTGCAAAAATAGGCTTATCTCACCGTTTCCAGCGCTTTTGTGCATCTTGGGCACATCTGTGATGAAAAATTGAAGATTTTTACCAAAGTTGCAAAAATAGGCTTATCTCACCGTTTCCAGCGCTTTTGTGCATCTTGGGCACATCTGTGATGAAAAATTTAAGATTTTAACCAAAGTTGCAAAAATAGGCTTATCTCACCGTTTCCAGCGCTTTTGTGCATCTTGGACACATCTGTGATGAAAAATTGAAGATTTTAACCATTGTTGCAAAAATAGGCTTATCTCACCGTTTCCAGCGCTTTTGTGCATCTTGGGCACATCTGTGATGAAAAATTGAAGATTTTAACCAAAGTTGCAAAAATAGGCTTATCTCACCTTTTCCAGCGCTTTTGTGCATCTTGGACACATCTGTGATGAAAAATTGAAGATTTTAACCATTGTTGCAAAAATAGGCTTATCTCCCCGTTTCCAGCACTTTTTGGCACTTAGAGCCAATCTGACAGTAGAAACCGTGCAGTTGCTACTTTTTCATTGGGGTTTCCAAAACTTAAAATCTTTTTTTTAAAGAGTTCCTTTAGAGTTGAAACCAAGATTTCAAATTATCCTTTTTCATTATTATAATCCACTGTATGCATTTTAAGTATCAAGGAATTTGACTGAAGGCCTTTTGAGAAAACACGTTGATTAGTGACCCTATTTCATTATGGCAGTAAAACCACTGATTTTCAACTTTAGTCTATGAAACCTCCAAACCTTAAACATTGTTGCAAAATTAGGCTTATCTCACCGTTTCCAGCACTTTTGCGCACCTTGGGCATATCTGTGATGAAAAAATGAAGATTTTAACCAAAGTTGCAAAAACAGGCTTATCTCACCGTTTCCAGCGCTTTTGCGCATCTTGGGCACATCTGTGATGAAAAATTGAAGATTTTAACCAAAGTTGCAAAAATAGGCTTATCTCACCGTTTCCAGCGCTTTTGCGCATCTTGGGCACATCTGTGATGAAAAATTTAAGATTTTAACCAAAGTTGCAAAAATAGGCTTATCTCACCGTTTTCAGCGCTTTTGCGCATCTTGGGCACATCTGTGATGAAAAATTGAAGATTTTAACCAAAGTTGCAAAAATAGGCTTATCTCACCGTTTAAAGCGCTTTTGTGCATCTTGGGCACATCTGTGATGAAAAATTGCAGATTTTAACCATTGTTGCAAAAATAGGCTTATCTCCCCATTTCCAGCACTTTTTGGCACTTAGAGCCAATCTGACAGTAGAAACCGTGCAGTTGCTACTTTTTCATTGGGGTTTCCAAAACTTAAAATCTTTTTTTTAAAGAGTTCCTTTAGAGTTGAAACCAAGATTTCAAATTATCCTTTTTCATTATTGTAATCCACTGTATGCATTTTAAGTAGCAAGGAATTTGACTGAAGGCCTTTTGAGAAAACACGTTGATTCGTGACCCTATTTCATTATGGCAGTCAAACCACTGATTTTCAACTTTAGTCTATGAAACCTCCAAACCTTAAACATTGTTGCAAAATTAGGCTTATCTCACCGTTTCCAGCACTTTTGTGCACCTTGGGCATATCTGTGATGAAAAAATGAAGATTTTAACCAAAGTTGCAAAAATAGGCTTATCTCACCGTTTCCAGCGCTTTTGGGCATCTTGGGCACATCTGTGATGAAAAATTGAAGATTTTAACCAAAGTTGCAAAAATAGGCTTATCTCACCTTTTCCAGCGCTTTTGTGCATCTTGGGCACATCTGTGATGAAAAATTGAAGATTTTAACCATTGTTGCAAAAATAGGCTTATCTCCCCGTTTCCAGCACATTTTGGCACTTAGAGCCAATCTGACAGTAGAAACCGTGCAGTTGCTACTTTTTCATTGGGGTTTCCAAAACTTAAAATCTTTTTTTTAAAGAGTTCCTTTAGAGTTGAAACCAAGATTTCAAATTATCCTTTTTCATTATTATAATCCACTGTATGCATTTTAAGTATCAAGGAATTTGACTGAAGGCCTTTTGAGAAAACACGTTGATTAGTGACCCTATTTCATTATGGCAGTCAAACCACTGATTTTCAACTTTAGTCTATGAAACCTCCAAACCTTAAACATTGTTGCAAAATTAGGCTTATCTCACCGTTTCATGCACTTTTGTGCACCTTGGGCATATCTGTGATGAAAAAATGAAGATTTTAACCAAAGTTGCAAAAATAGGCTTATCTCACCGTTTCCAGCGCTTTTGGGCATCTTGGGCACATCTGTGATGAAAAATTGAAGATTTTAACCAAAGTTGCAAAAATAGGCTTATCTCACCGTTTCTAGCGCTTTTGTGCATCTTGGGCACATCTGTGATGAAAAATTGAAGATTTTAACCATTGTTGCAAAAATAGGCTTATCTCCCCGTTTCCAGCACTTTTTGGCACTTAGAGCCAATCTGACAAACTGTGCAGTTGCTACTTTTTCATTGGGGTTTCCAAAACTTAAAATCTTTTTTTTAAAGAGTTCCTTTAGAGTTGAAACCAAGATTTCAAATGATCCTTTTTCATTATTATAATCCACTGTATGCATTTTAAGTATCAAGGAATTTGACTGAAGGCCTTTTGAGAAAACACGTTGATTAGTGACCCTATTTCATTATGGCAGTAAAACCACTGATTTTCAACTTTAGTCTATGAAACCTCCAAACCTTAAACATTGTTGCAAAATTAGGCTTATCTCACCCTTTCCAGCACTTTTGCGCACCTTGGGCATATCTGTGATGAAAAATTTAAGATTTTAACAAAAGTTGCAAAAATAGGCTTATCTCACCGTTTCCAGCGCTTTTGGGCATCTTGGAAACATCTGTGATGAAAAATTTAAGATTTTAACAAAAGTTGCAAAAATAGGCTTATCTCACCGTTTCCAGCGCTTTTGTGCATCTTGGGCACATCTGTGATGAAAAATTTAAGATTTTAACCAAAGTTGCAAAAATAGGCTTATCTCACCGTTTCCAGAGCTTTTGCGCATCTTGGGCACATCTGTGATGAAAAATTGAAGATTTTAACCAAAGTTGCAAAAATAGGCTTATCTCACCGTTTCCAGTGCTTTTGTGCATCTTGGGCACATCTGTGATGAAAAATTGAAGATTTTAACCAAAGTTGCAAAAATAGGCTTATCTCACCGTTTCCAGTGCTTTTGTGCATCTTGGGCACATCTGTGATGAAAAATTGAAGATTTTAACCAAAGTTGCAAAAATAGGCTTATCTCACCGTTTCCAGCGCTTTTGTGCATCTTGGACACATCTGTGATGAAAAATTGAAGATTTTAACCATTGTTGCAAAAATAGGCTTATCTCACCGTTTCCAGCGCTTTTGTGCATCTTGGGCACATCTGTGATGAAAAATTGAAGATTTTAACCATTGTTGCAAAAATAGGCTTATCTCACCGTTTCCAGCGCTTTTGTGCATCTTGGGCACATCTGTGATGAAAAATTGAAGATTTTAACCATTGTTGCAAAAATAGGCTTATCTCACCGTTTCCAGCGCTTTTGTGCATCTTGGGCACATCTGTGATGAAAAATTGAAGATTTTAACCAAAGTTGAAAAAATAGGCTTATCTCACCGTTTCCAGCGCTTTTGTGCATCTTGGGCACATCTGTGATGAAAAATTGAAGATTTTAACCAAAGTTGCAAAAATAGGCTTATCTCCCCGTTTCCAGCACATTTTGGCACTTAGAGCCAATCTGACAGTAGAAACCGTGCAGTTGCTACTTTTTCATTGGGGTTTCCAAAACTTAAAATCTTTTTTTTAAAGAGTTCCTTTAGAGTTGAAACCAAGATTTCAAATTATCCTTTTTCATTATTATAATCCACTGTATGCATTTTAAGTATCAAGGAATTTGACTGAAGGCCTTTTGAGAAAACACGTTGATTAGTGACCCTATTTCATTATGGCAGTCAAACCACTGATTTTCAACTTTAGTCTATTAAACCTCCAAACCTTAAACATTGTTGCAAAATTAGGCTTATCTCACCGTTTCCAGAACTTTTGCGCACCTTGGGCATATCTGTGATGAAAAAATGAAGATTTTAACCAAAGTTGCAAAAATAGGCTTATCTCACCGTTTCCAGCGCTTTTGGGCATCTTGGGCACATCTGTGATGACAAATTTAAGATTTTAACCAAAGTTGCAAAAATAGGCTTATCTCACCGTTTCCAGCACTTTTTGGCACTTAGAGCCAATCTGACAGTAGAAACCGTGCAGTTGCTACTTTTTCATTGGGGTTTCCAAAACTTAAAATCTTTTTTTTAAAGAGTTCCTTTAGAGTTGAAACCAAGATTTCAAATTATCCTTTTTCATTATTATTATCCACTGTATGCATTTTAAGTATCAAGGAATTTGACTGAAGGCCTTTTGAGAAAACACGTTGATTAGTGACCCTATTTCATTATGGCAGTCAAACCACTGATTTTCAACTTTAGTCTATGAAACCTCCAAACCTTAAACATTGTTGCAAAATTAGGCTTATCTCACCGTTTCCAGCACTTTTGCGCACCTTGGGCATATCTGTGATGAAAAAATGAAGATTTTAACCAAAGTTGCAAAAATAGGCTTATCTCACCGTTTCCAGCGCTTTTGGGCATCTTGGGCACATCTGTGATGAAAAATTTAAGATTTTAACAAAAGTTGCAAAAATAGGCTTATCTCACCGTTTCATGCGCTTTTGGGCATCGTGGGCACATCTGTGATGAAAAATTTAAGATTTTAACCAAAGTTGCAAAAATAGGCTTATCTCACCGTTTCCAGCGCTTTTGCGCATCTTGGGCACATCTGTGATGAAAAATTGAAGATTTTAACCAAAGTTGCAAAAATAGGCTTATCTCCCCGTTTCCAGCACTTTTTGGCACTTAGAGCCAATCTGACAGTAGAAACCGTGCAGTTGCTACTTTTTCATTGGGGTTTCCAAAACTTAAAATCTTTTTTTTAAAGAGTTCCTTTAGAGTTGAAACCAAGATTTCAAATTATCCTTTTTCATTATTATAATCCACTGTATGCATTTTAAGTATCAAGGAATTTGACTGAAGGCCTTTTGAGAAAACACGTTGATTAGTGATCCTATTTCATTATGGCAGTCAAACCACTGATTTTCAACTTTAGTCTATGAAACCTCCAAACCTTAAACATTGTTGCAAAATTAGGCTTATCTCACCGTTTCCAGCACTTTTGCGCACCTTGGGAATATCTGTGATGAAAAAATGAAGATTTTAACCAAAGTTGCAAAAATAGGCTTATCTCACCGTTTCCAGCGCTTTTGGGCATCTTGGGCACATCTGTGATGAAAAATTTAAGATTTTAACAAAAGTTGCAAAAATAGGCTTATCTCACCGTTTCCAGAGCTTTTGCGCATCTTGGGCACATCTGTGATGAAAAATTGAAGATTTTAACCAAAGTTGCAAAAATAGGCTTATCTCACCGTTTCCAGCGCTTTTGTGCATCTTGGGCACATCTGTGATGAAAAATTGAAGATTTTAACCAAAGTTGCAAAAATAGGCTTATCTCACCTTTTCCAGCGCTTTTGTGCATCTTGGACACATCTGTGATGAAAAATTGAAGATTTTAACCATTGTTGCAAAAATAGGCTTATCTCCCCGTTTCCAGCACATTTTGGCACTTAGAGCCAATCTGACAGTAGAAACCGTGCAGTTGCTACTTTTTCATTGGGGTTTCCAAAACTTAAAATCTTTTTTTTAAAGAGTTCCTTTAGAGTTGAAACCAAGATTTCAAATTATCCTTTTTCATTATTATAATCCACTGTATGCATTTTAAGTATCAAGGAATTTGACTGAAGGCCTTTTGAGAAAACACGTTGATTAGTGACCCTATTTCATTATGGCAGTCAAACCACTGATTTTCAACTTTAGTCTATGAAACCTCCAAACCTTAAACATTGTTGCAAAATTAGGCTTATCTCACCGTTTCCAGCACTTTTGCGCACCTTGGGCATATCTGTGATGAAAAAATGAAGATTTTAACCAAAGTTGCAAAAATAGGCTTATCTCACCGTTTCCAGCGCTTTTGGGCATCTTGGGCACATCTGTGATGAAAAATTTAAGATTTTAAACAAAGTTGCAAAAATAGGCTTATCTCACCGTTTCCAGCGCTTTTGGGCATCTTGGGCACATCTGTGATGAAAAATTTAAGATTTTAACCAAAGTTGCAAAAATAGGCTTATCTCACCGTTTCCAGCGCTTTTGCGCATCTTGGGCACATCTGTGATGAAAAATTTAAGATTTTAACCAAAGTTGCAAAAATAGGCTTATCTCCCCGTTTCCAGCACTTTTTGGCACTTAGAGCCAATCTGACAGTAGAAACCGTGCAGTTGCTACTTTTTCATTGGGGTTTCCAAAACTTAAAATCTTTTTTTTAAAGAGTTCCTTTAGAGTTGAAACCAAGATTTCAAATTATCCTTTTTCATTATTATAATCCACTGTATGCATTTTAAGTATCAAGGAATTTGACTGAAGGCCTTTTGAGAAAACACGTTGATTAGTGACCCTATTTCATTATGGCAGTCAAACCACTGATTTTCAACTTTAGTCTATGAAACCTCCAAACCTTAAACATTGTTGCAAAATTAGGCTTATCTCACCGTTTCCAGCACTTTTGCGCACCTTGGGCATATCTGTGATGAAAAAATGAAGATTTTAACCAAAGTTGCAAAAATAGGCTTATCTCACCGTTTCCAGCGCTTTTGGGCATCTTGGGCACATCTGTGATGAAAAATTTAAGATTTTAACAAAAGTTGCAAAATTAGGCTTATCTCACCGTTTTCAGCGCTTTTGCGCATCTTGGGCACATCTGTGATGAAAAATTTAAGATTTTAACCAAAGTTGCAAAAATAGGCTTATCTCCCCGTTTCCAGCACTTTTTGGCACTTAGAGCCAATCTGACAGTAGAAACCGTGCAGTTGCTACTTTTTCATTGGGGTTTCCAAAACTTAAAATCTTTTTTTTAAAGAGTTCCTTTAGAGTTGAAACCAAGATTTCAAATTATCCTTTTTCATTATTATAATCCACTGTATGCATTTTAAGTATCAAGGAATTTGACTGAAGGCCTTTTGAGAAAACACGTTGATTAGTGACCCTATTTCATTATGGCAGTCAAACCACTGATTTTCAACTTTAGTCTATGAAACCTCCAAACCTTAAACATTGTTGCAAAATTAGGCTTATCTCACCGTTTCCAGCACTTTTGCGCACCTTGGGCATATCTGTGATGAAAAAATGAAGATTTTAACCAAAGTTGCAAAAATAGGCTTATCTCACCGTTTCCAGCGCTTTTGGGCATCTTGGGCACATCTGTGATGAAAAATTTAAGATTTTAACAAAAGTTGCAAAATTAGGCTTATCTCACCGTTTTCAGCGCTTTTGCGCATCTTGGGCACATCTGTGATGAAAAATTGAAGATTTTAACCAAAGTTGCAAAAAAAGGCTTATCTCACCGTTTAAAGCGCTTTTGTGCATCTTGGGCACATCTGTGATGAAAAATTGAAGATTTTAACCATTGTTGCAAAAATAGGCTTATCTCCCCATTTCCAGCACTTTTTGGCACTTAGAGCCAATCTGACAGTAGAAACCGTGCAGTTGCTACTTTTTCATTGGGGTTTCCAAAACTTAAAATCTTTTTTTTAAAGAGTTCCTTTAGAGTTGAAACCAAGATTTCAAATTATCCTTTTTCATTATTATAATCCACTGTATGCATTTTAAGTATCAAGGAATTTGACTGAAGGCCTTTTGAGAAAACACGTTGATTAGTGACCCTATTTCATTATGGCAGTCAAACCACTGATTTTCAACTTTAGTCTATGAAACCTCCAAACCTTAAACATTGTTGCAAAATTAGGCTTATCTCACCGTTTCCAGCACTTTTGTGCACCTTGGGCATATCTGTGATGAAAAAATGAAGATTTTAACCAAAGTTGCAAAAATAGGCTTATCTCACCGTTTCCAGTGCTTTTGGGCATCTTGGGCACATCTGTGATGAAAAATTGAAGATTTTAACCAAAGTTGCAAAAATAGGCTTATCTCACCGTTTCCAGCGCTTTTGGGCATCTTGGGCACATCTGTGATGAAAAATTGAAGATTTTAACCAAAGTTGCAAAAATAGGCTTATCTCACCGTTTCCAGCGCTTTTGGGCATCTTGGGCACATCTGTGATGAAAAATTGAAGATTTTAACCAAAGTTGCAAAAATAGGCTTATCTCACCGTTTCCAGCGCTTTTGTGCATCTTGGACACATCTGTGATGAAAAATTTAAGATTTTAACAAAAGTTGCAAAATTAGGCTTATCTCACCGTTTTCAGCGCTTTTGCGCATCTTGGGCACATCTGTGATGAAAAATTTAAGATTTTAACCAAAGTTGCAAAAATAGGCTTATCTCCCCGTTTCCAGCACTTTTTGGCACTTAGAGCCAATCTGACAGTAGAAACCGTGCAGTTGCTACTTTTTCATTGGGGTTTCCAAAACTTAAAATCTTTTTTTTAAAGAGTTCCTTTAGAGTTGAAACCAAGATTTCAAATTATCCTTTTTCATTATTATAATCCACTGTATGCATTTTAAGTATCAAGGAATTTGACTGAAGGCCTTTTGAGAAAACACGTTGATTAGTGACCCTATTTCATTATGGCAGTCAAACCACTGATTTTCAACTTTAGTCTATGAAACCTCCAAACCTTAAACATTGTTGCAAAATTAGGCTTATCTCACCGTTTCCAGCACTTTTGCGCACCTTGGGCATATCTGTGATGAAAAAATGAAGATTTTAACCAAAGTTGCAAAAATAGGCTTATCTCACCGTTTCCAGCGCTTTTGGGCATCTTGGGCACATCTGTGATGAAAAATTTAAGATTTTAACAAAAGTTGCAAAATTAGGCTTATCTCACCGTTTTCAGCGCTTTTGCGCATCTTGGGCACATCTGTGATGAAAAATTGAAGATTTTAACCAAAGTTGCAAAAAAAGGCTTATCTCACCGTTTAAAGCGCTTTTGTGCATCTTGGGCACATCTGTGATGAAAAATTGAAGATTTTAACCATTGTTGCAAAAATAGGCTTATCTCCCCATTTCCAGCACTTTTTGGCACTTAGAGCCAATCTGACAGTAGAAACCGTGCAGTTGCTACTTTTTCATTGGGGTTTCCAAAACTTAAAATCTTTTTTTTAAAGAGTTCCTTTAGAGTTGAAACCAAGATTTCAAATTATCCTTTTTCATTATTATAATCCACTGTATGCATTTTAAGTATCAAGGAATTTGACTGAAGGCCTTTTGAGAAAACACGTTGATTAGTGACCCTATTTCATTATGGCAGTCAAACCACTGATTTTCAACTTTAGTCTATGAAACCTCCAAACCTTAAACATTGTTGCAAAATTAGGCTTATCTCACCGTTTCCAGCACTTTTGTGCACCTTGGGCATATCTGTGATGAAAAAATGAAGATTTTAACCAAAGTTGCAAAAATAGGCTTATCTCACCGTTTCCAGTGCTTTTGGGCATCTTGGGCACATCTGTGATGAAAAATTGAAGATTTTAACCAAAGTTGCAAAAATAGGCTTATCTCACCGTTTCCAGCGCTTTTGGGCATCTTGGGCACATCTGTGATGAAAAATTGAAGATTTTAACCAAAGTTGCAAAAATAGGCTTATCTCACCGTTTCCAGCGCTTTTGGGCATCTTGGGCACATCTGTGATGAAAAATTGAAGATTTTAACCAAAGTTGCAAAAATAGGCTTATCTCACCGTTTCCAGCGCTTTTGCGCATCTTGGGCACATCTGTGATGAAAAATTTAAGATTTTAACCAAAGTTGCAAAAATAGGCTTATCTCACCGTTTTCAGCGCTTTTGCGCATCTTGGGCACATCTGTGATGAAAAATTGAAGATTTTAACCAAAGTTGCAAAAAAAGGCTTATCTCACCGTTTAAAGCGCTTTTGTGCATCTTGGGCACATCTGTGATGAAAAATTGAAGATTTTAACCATTGTTGCAAAAATAGGCTTATCTCCCCATTTCCAGCACTTTTTGGCACTTAGAGCCAATCTGACAGTAGAAACCGTGCAGTTGCTTTTTTTTCATTGGGGTTTCCAAAACTTAAAATCTTTTTTTTAAAGAGTTCCTTTAGAGTTGAAACCAAGATTTCAAATTATCCTTTTTCATTATTATAATCCACTGTATGCATTTTAAGTATCAAGGAATTTGACTGAAGGCCTTTTGAGAAAACACGTTGATTAGTGACCCTATTTCATTATGGCAGTCAAACCACTGATTTTCAACTTTAGTCTATGAAACCTCCAAACCTTAAACATTGTTGCAAAATTAGGCTTATCTCACCGTTTCCAGCACTTTTGTGCACCTTGGGCATATCTGTGATGAAAAAATGAAGATTTTAACCAAAGTTGCAAAAATAGGCTTATCTCACCGTTTCCAGCGCTTTTGGGCATCTTGGGCACATCTGTGATGAAAAATTGAAGATTTTAACCAAAGTTGCAAAAATAGGCTTATCTCACCGTTTCCAGCGCTTTTGGGCATCTTGGGCACATCTGTGATGAAAAATTGAAGATTTTAACCAAAGTTGCAAAAATAGGCTTATCTCACCGTTTCCAGCGCTTTTGGGCATCTTGGGCACATCTGTGATGAAAAATTGAAGATTTTAACCAAAGTTGCAAAAATAGGCTTATCTCACCGTTTCCAGAGCTTTTGCGCATCTTGGGCACATCTGTGATGAAAAATTGAAGATTTTAACCAAAGTTGCAAAAATAGGCTTATCTCACCGTTTCCAGTGCTTTTGTGCATCTTGGGCACATCTGTGATGAAAAATTGAAGATTTTAACCAAAGTTGCAAAAATAGGCTTATCTCACCGTTTCCAGCGCTTTTGTGCATCTTGGACACATCTGTGATGAAAAATTGAAGATTTTAACCATTGTTGCAAAAATAGGCTTATCTCACCGTTTCCAGCGCTTTTGTGCATCTTGGGCACATCTGTGATGAAAAATTGAAGATTTTAACCAAAGTTGCAAAAATAGGCTTATCTCCCCGTTTCCAGCACTTTTTGGCACTTAGAGCCAATCTGACAGTAGAAACCGTGCAGTTGCTACTTTTTCATTGGGGTTTCCAAAACTTAAAATCTTTTTTTTAAAGAGTTCCTTTAGAGTTGAAACCAAGATTTCAAATTATCCTTTTTCATTATTATAATCCACTGTATGCATTTTAAGTATCAAGGAATTTGACTGAAGGCCTTTTGAGAAAACACGTTGATTAGTGACCCTATTTCATTATGGCAGTCAAACCACTGATTTTCAACTTTAGTCTATGAAACCTCCAAACCTTAAACATTGTTGCAAAATTAGGCTTATCTCACCGTTTCCAGCACTTTTGCGCACCTTGGGCATATCTGTGATGAAAAAATGAAGATTTTAACAAAAGTTGCAAAAATAGGCTTATCTCACCGTTTCCATCGCTTTTGGGCATCTTGGGCACATCTGTGATGAAAAATTTAAGATTTTAACAAAAGTTGCAAAAATAGGCTTATCTCACCGTTTCCAGAGCTTTTGCGCATCTTGGGCACATCTGTGATGAAAAATTGAAGATTTTAACCAAAGTTGCAAAAATAGGCTTATCTCACCGTTTCCAGCGCTTTTGTGCATCTTGGGCACATCTGTGATGAAAAATTGAAGATTTTAACCAAAGTTGCAAAAATAGGCTTATCTCACCGTTTCCTGCGCTTTTGTGCATCTTGGGCACATCTGTGATGAAAAATTTAAGATTTTAACCAAAGTTGCAAAAATATGCTTATCTCCCCGTTTCCAGCACTTTTTGGCACTTAGAGCCAATCTGACAGTAGAAACCGTGCAGTTGCTACTTTTTCATTGGGGTTTCCAAAACTTAAAATCTTTTTTTTAAAGAGTTCCTTTAGAGTTGAAACCAAGATTTCAAATTATCCTTTTTCATTATTATAATCCACTGTATGCATTTTAAGTATCAAGGAATTTGACTGAAGGCCTTTTGAGAAAACACGTTGATTAGTGACCCTATTTCATTATGGCAGTCAAACCACTGATTTTCAACTTTAGTCTATGAAACCTCCAAACCTTAAACATTGTTGCAAAATTAGGCTTATCTCACCGTTTCCAGCACTTTTGTGCACCTTGGGCATATCTGTGATGAAAAAATGAAGATTTTAACCAAAGTTGCAAAAATAGGCTTATCTCACCGTTTCCAGCGCTTTTGGGCATCTTGGGCACATCTGTGATGAAAAATTGAAGATTTTAACCAAAGTTGCAAAAATAGGCTTATCTCACCGTTTCCAGCGCTTTTGCGCATCTTGGGCACATCTGTGATGAAAAATTGAAGATTTTAACCAAAGTTGCAAAAATAGGCTTATCTCACCGTTTCCAGCGCTTTTGCGCATCTTGGGCACATCTGTGATGAAAAATTGAAGATTTTAACCAAAGTTGCAAAAATAGGCTTATCTCACCGTTTCCAGCGCTTTTGCGCATCTTGGGCACATCTGTGATGAAAAATTGAAGATTTTAACCAAAGTTGCAAAAATAGGCTTATCTCCCCGTTTCCAGCACTTTTTGGCACTTAGAGCCAATCTGACAGTAGAAACCGTGCAGTTGCTACTTTTTCATTGGGGTTTCCAAAACTTAAAATCTTTTTTTTAAAGAGTTCCTTTAGAGTTGAAACCAAGATTTCAAATTATCCTTTTTCATTATTATAATCCACTGTATGCATTTTAAGTATCAAGGAATTTGACTGAAGGCCTTTTGAGAAAACACGTTGATTAGTGACCCTATTTCATTATGGCAGTCAAACCACTGATTTTCAACTTTAGTATATGAAACCTCCAAACCTTAAACATTGTTGCAAAATTAGGCTTATCTCACCGTTTCCAGCACTTTTGCGCACCTTGGGCACATCTGTGATGAAAAATTTAAGATTTTAACCAAAGTTGCAAAAATAGGCTTATCTCACCGTTTCCAGCGCTTTTGTGCATCTTGGGCACATCTGTGATGAAAAATTGAAGATTTTAACCAAAGTTGCAAAAATAGGCTTATCTCACCGTTTCCAGCGCTTTTGTGCATCTTGGGCACATCTGTGATGAAAAATTTAAGATTTTAACCAAATTTGCAAAAATAGGCTTATCTCACCGTTTCCAGCGCTTTTGTGCATCTTGGGCACATCTGTGATGAAAAATTGAAGATTTTAACCAAAGTTGCAAAAATAGGCTTATTTCACCGTTTCCAGCGCTTTTGTGCATCTTGGACACATCTGTGATTAAAAATTGAAGATTTTAACCATTGTTGCAAAAATAGGCTTATCTCACCGTTTCCAGCACTTTTGCGCACCTTGGGCATATCTGTGATGAAAAAATGAAGATTTTAACCAAAGTTGCAAAAATAGGCTAATCTCACCGTTTCCAGCGCTTTTGCGCATCTTGGGCACATCTGTGATGAAAAATTGAAGATTTTAACCAAAGTTGCAAAAATAGGCTTATCTCACCGTTTCCAGCGCTTTTGCGCATCTTGGGCACATCTGTGATGAAAAATTTAAGATTTTAACCAAAGTTGCAAAAATAGGCTTATCTCACCGTTTTCAGCGCTTTTGCGCATCTTGGGCACATCTGTGATGAAAAATTGAAGATTTTAACCAAAGTTGCAAAAAAAGGCTTATCTCACCATTTAAAGCGCTTTTGTGCATCTTGGGCACATCTGTGATGAAAAATTGAAGATTTTAACCATTGTTGCAAAAATAGGCTTATCTCACCGTTTCCAGCGCTTTTGTGCATCTTGGGCACATCTGTGATGAAAAATTGAAGATTTTAACCAAAGTTGCAAAAATAGGCTTATCTCCCCGTTTCCAGCACTTTTTGGCACTTAGAGCCAATCTGACAGTAGAAACCGTGCAGTTGCTACTTTTTCATTGGGGTTTCCAAAACTTAAAATCTTTTTTTTAAAGAGTTCCTTTAGAGTTGAAACCAAGATTTCAAATTATCCTTTTTCATTATTATAATCCACTGTATGCATTTTAAGTATCAAGGAATTTGACTGAAGGCCTTTTGAGAAAACACGTTGATTAGTGACCCTATTTCATTATGGCAGTCAAACCACTGATTTTCAACTTTAGTCTATGAAACCTCCAAACCTTAAACATTGTTGCAAAATTAGGCTTATCTCACCGTTTCCAGCACTTTTGCGCACCTTGGGCATATCTGTGATGAAAAAATGAAGATTTTAACAAAAGTTGCAAAAATAGGCTTATCTCACCGTTTCCATCGCTTTTGGGCATCTTGGGCACATCTGTGATGAAAAATTTAAGATTTTAACAAAAGTTGCAAAAATAGGCTTATCTCACCGTTTCCAGAGCTTTTGCGCATCTTGGGCACATCTGTGATGAAAAATTGAAGATTTTAACCAAAGTTGCAAAAATAGGCTTATCTCACCGTTTCCAGCGCTTTTGTGCATCTTGGGCACATCTGTGATGAAAAATTGAAGATTTTAACCAAAGTTGCAAAAATAGGCTTATCTCACCGTTTCCAGCGCTTTTGCGCATCTTGGGCACATCTGTGATGAAAAATTGAAGATTTTAACCAAAGTTGCAAAAATAGGCTTATCTCCCCGTTTCCAGCACTTTTTGGCACTTAGAGCCAATCTGACAGTAGAAACCGTGCAGTTGCTACTTTTTCATTGGGGTTTCCAAAACTTAAAATCTTTTTTTTAAAGAGTTCCTTTAGAGTTGAAACCAAGATTTCAAATTATCCTTTTTCATTATTATAATCCACTGTATGCATTTTAAGTATCAAGGAATTTGACTGAAGGCCTTTTGAGAAAACACGTTGATTAGTGACCCTATTTCATTATGGCAGTCAAACCACTGATTTTCAACTTTAGTATATGAAACCTCCAAACCTTAAACATTGTTGCAAAATTAGGCTTATCTCACCGTTTCCAGCACTTTTGCGCACCTTGGGCACATCTGTGATGAAAAATTTAAGATTTTAACCAAAGTTGCAAAAATAGGCTTATCTCACCGTTTCCAGCGCTTTTGTGCATCTTGGGCACATCTGTGATGAAAAATTGAAGATTTTAACCAAAGTTGCAAAAATAGGCTTATCTCACCGTTTCCAGCGCTTTTGTGCATCTTGGGCACATCTGTGATGAAAAATTTAAGATTTTAACCAAATTTGCAAAAATAGGCTTATCTCACCGTTTCCAGCGCTTTTGTGCATCTTGGGCACATCTGTGATGAAAAATTGAAGATTTTAACCAAAGTTGCAAAAATAGGCTTATTTCACCGTTTCCAGCGCTTTTGTGCATCTTGGACACATCTGTGATTAAAAATTGAAGATTTTAACCATTGTTGCAAAAATAGGCTTATCTCACCGTTTCCAGCACTTTTGCGCACCTTGGGCATATCTGTGATGAAAAAATGAAGATTTTAACCAAAGTTGCAAAAATAGGCTAATCTCACCGTTTCCAGCGCTTTTGCGCATCTTGGGCACATCTGTGATGAAAAATTGAAGATTTTAACCAAAGTTGCAAAAATAGGCTTATCTCACCGTTTCCAGCGCTTTTGCGCATCTTGGGCACATCTGTGATGAAAAATTTAAGATTTTAACCAAAGTTGCAAAAATAGGCTTATCTCACCGTTTTCAGCGCTTTTGCGCATCTTGGGCACATCTGTGATGAAAAATTGAAGATTTTAACCAAAGTTGCAAAAAAAGGCTTATCTCACCATTTAAAGCGCTTTTGTGCATCTTGGGCACATCTGTGATGAAAAATTGAAGATTTTAACCATTGTTGCAAAAATAGGCTTATCTCACCGTTTCCAGCGCTTTTGTGCATCTTGGGCACATCTGTGATGAAAAATTGAAGATTTTAACCAAAGTTGCAAAAATAGGCTTATCTCCCCGTTTCCAGCACTTTTTGGCACTTAGAGCCAATCTGACAGTAGAAACCGTGCAGTTGCTACTTTTTCATTGGGGTTTCCAAAACTTAAAATCTTTTTTTTAAAGAGTTCCTTTAGAGTTGAAACCAAGATTTCAAATTATCCTTTTTCATTATTATAATCCACTGTATGCATTTTAAGTATCAAGGAATTTGACTGAAGGCCTTTTGAGAAAACACGTTGATTAGTGACCCTATTTCATTATGGCAGTCAAACCACTGATTTTCAACTTTAGTCTATGAAACCTCCAAACCTTAAACATTGTTGCAAAATTAGGCTTATCTCACCGTTTCCAGCACTTTTGCGCACCTTGGGCATATCTGTGATGAAAAAATGAAGATTTTAACAAAAGTTGCAAAAATAGGCTTATCTCACCGTTTCCATCGCTTTTGGGCATCTTGGGCACATCTGTGATGAAAAATTTAAGATTTTAACAAAAGTTGCAAAAATAGGCTTATCTCACCGTTTCCAGAGCTTTTGCGCATCTTGGGCACATCTGTGATGAAAAATTGAAGATTTTAACCAAAGTTGCAAAAATAGGCTTATCTCACCGTTTCCAGCGCTTTTGTGCATCTTGGGCACATCTGTGATGAAAAATTGAAGATTTTAACCAAAGTTGCAAAAATAGGCTTATCTCACCGTTTCCTGCGCTTTTGTGCATCTTGGGCACATCTGTGATGAAAAATTTAAGATTTTAACCAAAGTTGCAAAAATATGCTTATCTCCCCGTTTCCAGCACTTTTTGGCACTTAGAGCCAATCTGACAGTAGAAACCGTGCAGTTGCTACTTTTTCATTGGGGTTTCCAAAACTTAAAATCTTTTTTTTAAAGAGTTCCTTTAGAGTTGAAACCAAGATTTCAAATTATCCTTTTTCATTATTATAATCCACTGTATGCATTTTAAGTATCAAGGAATTTGACTGAAGGCCTTTTGAGAAAACACGTTGATTAGTGACCCTATTTCATTATGGCAGTCAAACCACTGATTTTCAACTTTAGTCTATGAAACCTCCAAACCTTAAACATTGTTGCAAAATTAGGCTTATCTCACCGTTTCCAGCACTTTTGTGCACCTTGGGCATATCTGTGATGAAAAAATGAAGATTTTAACCAAAGTTGCAAAAATAGGCTTATCTCACCGTTTCCAGCGCTTTTGGGCATCTTGGGCACATCTGTGATGAAAAATTGAAGATTTTAACCAAAGTTGCAAAAATAGGCTTATCTCACCGTTTCCAGCGCTTTTGGGCATCTTGGGCACATCTGTGATGAAAAATTGAAGATTTTAACCAAAGTTGCAAAAATAGGCTTATCTCACCGTTTCCAGCGCTTTTGGGCATCTTGGGCACATCTGTGATGAAAAATTGAAGATTTTAACCAAAGTTGCAAAAATAGGCTTATCTCACCGTTTCCAGCGCTTTTGCGCATCTTGGGCACATCTGTGATGAAAAATTGAAGATTTTAACCAAAGTTGCAAAAATAGGCTTATCTCACCGTTTCCAGCGCTTTTGTGCATCTTGGGCACATCTGTGATGAAAAATTTAAGATTTTAACCAAAGTTGCAAAAATAGGCTTATCTCACCTTTTCCAGCGCTTTTGTGCATCTTGGACACATCTGTGATGAAAAATTGAAGATTTTAACCATTGTTGCAAAAATAGGCTTATCTCCCCGTTTCCAGCACATTTTGGCACTTAGAGCCAATCTGACAGTAGAAACCGTGCAGTTGCTACTTTTTCATTGGGGTTTCCAAAACTTAAAATCTTTTTTTTAAAGAGTTCCTTTAGAGTTGAAACCAAGATTTCAAATTATCCTTTTTCATTATTATAATCCACTGTATGCATTTTAAGTATCAAGGAATTTGACTGAAGGCCTTTTGAGAAAACACGTTGATTAGTGACCCTATTTCATTATGGCAGTCAAACCACTGATTTTCAACTTTAGTCTATGAAACCTCCAAACCTTAAACATTGTTGCAAAATTAGGCTTATCTCACCGTTTCCAGCACTTTTGCGCACCTTGGGCATATCTGTGATGAAAAAATGAAGATTTTAACCAAAGTTGCAAAAATAGGCTTATCTCACCGTTTCCAGCGCTTTTGGGCATCTTGGGCACATCTGTGATGAAAAATTTAAGATTTTAACAAAAGTTGCAAAATTAGGCTTATCTCACCGTTTTCAGCGCTTTTGCGCATCTTGGGCACATCTGTGATGAAAAATTGAAGATTTTAACCAAAGTTGCAAAAAAAGGCTTATCTCACCGTTTAAAGCGCTTTTGTGCATCTTGGGCACATCTGTGATGAAAAATTGAAGATTTTAACCATTGTTGCAAAAATAGGCTTATCTCCCCATTTCCAGCACTTTTTGGCACTTAGAGCCAATCTGACAGTAGAAACCGTGCAGTTGCTACTTTTTCATTGGGGTTTCCAAAACTTAAAATCTTTTTTTTAAAGAGTTCCTTTAGAGTTGAAACCAAGATTTCAAATTATCCTTTTTCATTATTATAATCCACTGTATGCATTTTAAGTATCAAGGAATTTGACTGAAGGCCTTTTGAGAAAACACGTTGATTAGTGACCCTATTTCATTATGGCAGTCAAACCACTGATTTTCAACTTTAGTCTATGAAACCTCCAAACCTTAAACATTGTTGCAAAATTAGGCTTATCTCACCGTTTCCAGCACTTTTGCGCACCTTGGGCATATCTGTGATGAAAAAATGAAGATTTTAACCAAAGTTGCAAAAATAGGCTTATCTCACCGTTTCCAGCGCTTTTGGGCATCTTGGGCACATCTGTGATGAAAAATTTAAGATTTTAACAAAAGTTGCAAAAATAGGCTTATCTCACCGTTTCCAGCGCTTTTGGGCATCTTGGGCACATCTGTGATGAAAAATTTAAGATTTTAACCAAAGTTGCAAAAATAGGCTTATCTCACCGTTTCCAGCGCTTTTGCGCATCTTGGGCACATCTGTGATGAAAAATTTAAGATTTTAACCAAAGTTGCAAAAATAGGCTTATCTCCCCGTTTCCAGCACTTTTTGGCACTTAGAGCCAATCTGACAGTAGAAACCGTGCAGTTGCTACTTTTTCATTGGGGTTTCCAAAACTTAAAATCTTTTTTTTAAAGAGTTCCTTTAGAGTTGAAACCAAGATTTCAAATTATCCTTTTTCATTATTATAATCCACTGTATGCATTTTAAGTATCAAGGAATTTGACTGAAGGCCTTTTGAGAAAACACGTTGATTAGTGACCCTATTTCATTATGGCAGTCAAACCACTGATTTTCAACTTTAGTCTATGAAACCTCCAAACCTTAAACATTGTTGCAAAATTAGGCTTATCTCACCGTTTCCAGCACTTTTGCGCACCTTGGGCATATCTGTGATGAAAAAATGAAGATTTTAACCAAAGTTGCAAAAATAGGCTTATCTCACCGTTTCCAGCGCTTTTGGGCATCTTGGGCACATCTGTGATGAAAAATTTAAGATTTTAACAAAAGTTGCAAAATTAGGCTTATCTCACCGTTTTCAGCGCTTTTGCGCATCTTGGGCACATCTGTGATGAAAAATTGAAGATTTTAACCAAAGTTGCAAAAAAAGGCTTATCTCACCGTTTAAAGCGCTTTTGTGCATCTTGGGCACATCTGTGATGAAAAATTGAAGATTTTAACCATTGTTGCAAAAATAGGCTTATCTCCCCATTTCCAGCACTTTTTGGCACTTAGAGCCAATCTGACAGTAGAAACCGTGCAGTTGCTACTTTTTCATTGGGGTTTCCAAAACTTAAAATCTTTTTTTTAAAGAGTTCCTTTAGAGTTGAAACCAAGATTTCAAATTATCCTTTTTCATTATTATAATCCACTGTATGCATTTTAAGTATCAAGGAATTTGACTGAAGGCCTTTTGAGAAAACACGTTGATTAGTGACCCTATTTCATTATGGCAGTCAAACCACTGATTTTCAACTTTAGTCTATGAAACCTCCAAACCTTAAACATTGTTGCAAAATTAGGCTTATCTCACCGTTTCCAGCACTTTTGTGCACCTTGGGCATATCTGTGATGAAAAAATGAAGATTTTAACCAAAGTTGCAAAAATAGGCTTATCTCACCGTTTCCAGTGCTTTTGGGCATCTTGGGCACATCTGTGATGAAAAATTGAAGATTTTAACCAAAGTTGCAAAAATAGGCTTATCTCACCGTTTCCAGCGCTTTTGGGCATCTTGGGCACATCTGTGATGAAAAATTGAAGATTTTAACCAAAGTTGCAAAAATAGGCTTATCTCACCGTTTCCAGCGCTTTTGCGCATCTTGGGCACATCTGTGATGAAAAATTGAAGATTTTAACCAAAGTTGCAAAAATAGGCTTATCTCAACGTTTCCAGCGCTTTTGCGCATCTTGGGCACATCTGTGATGAAAAATTGAAGATTTTAACCAAAGTTGCAAAAATAGGCTTATCTCCCCGTTTCCAGCACTTTTTGGCACTTAGAGCCAATCTGACAGTAGAAACCGTGCAGTTGCTACTTTTTCATTGGGGTTTCCAAAACTTAAAATCTTTTTTTTAAAGAGTTCCTTTAGAGTTGAAACCAAGATTTCAAATTATCCTTTTTCATTATTATAATCCACTGTATGCATTTTAAGTATCAAGGAATTTGACTGAAGGCCTTTTGAGAAAACACGTTGATTAGTGACCCTATTTCATTATGGCAGTCAAACCACTGATTTTCAACTTTAGTCTATGAAACCTCCAAACCTTAAACATTGTTGCAAAATTAGGCTTATCTCACCGTTTCCAGCACTTTTGTGCACCTTGGGCATATCTGTGATGAAAAAATGAAGATTTTAACCAAAGTTGCAAAAATAGGCTTATCTCACCGTTTCCAGCGCTTTTGCGCATCTTGGGCACATCTGTGATGAAAAATTGAAGATTTTAACCAAAGTTGCAAAAATAGGCTTATCTCACCGTTTCCAGCGCTTTTGCGCATCTTGGGCACATCTGTGATGAAAAATTTAAGATTTTAACCAAAGTTGCAAAAATAGGCTTATCTCACCGTTTTCAGCGCTTTTGCGCATCTTGGGCACATCTGTGATGAAAAATTGAAGATTTTAACCAAAGTTGCAAAAAAAGGCTTATCTCACCGTTTAAAGCGCTTTTGTGCATCTTGGGCACATCTGTGATGAAAAATTGAAGATTTTAACCATTGTTGCAAAAATAGGCTTATCTCCCCATTTCCAGCACTTTTTGGCACTTAGAGCCAATCTGACAGTAGAAACCGTGCAGTTGCTTTTTTTTCATTGGGGTTTCCAAAACTTAAAATCTTTTTTTTAAAGAGTTCCTTTAGAGTTGAAACCAAGATTTCAAATTATCCTTTTTCATTATTATAATCCACTGTATGCATTTTAAGTATCAAGGAATTTGACTGAAGGCCTTTTGAGAAAACACGTTGATTAGTGACCCTATTTCATTATGGCAGTCAAACCACTGATTTTCAACTTTAGTCTATGAAACCTCCAAACCTTAAACATTGTTGCAAAATTAGGCTTATCTCACCGTTTCCAGCACTTTTGTGCACCTTGGGCATATCTGTGATGAAAAAATGAAGATTTTAACCAAAGTTGCAAAAATAGGCTTATCTCACCGTTTCCAGCGCTTTTGGGCATCTTGGGCACATCTGTGATGAAAAATTGAAGATTTTAACCAAAGTTGCAAAAATAGGCTTATCTCACCGTTTCCAGCGCTTTTGGGCATCTTGGGCACATCTGTGATGAAAAATTGAAGATTTTAACCAAAGTTGCAAAAATAGGCTTATCTCACCGTTTCCAGCGCTTTTGGGCATCTTGGGCACATCTGTGATGAAAAATTGAAGATTTTAACCAAAGTTGCAAAAATAGGCTTATCTCACCGTTTCCAGAGCTTTTGCGCATCTTGGGCACATCTGTGATGAAAAATTGAAGATTTTAACCAAAGTTGCAAAAATAGGCTTATCTCACCGTTTCCAGTGCTTTTGTGCATCTTGGGCACATCTGTGATGAAAAATTGAAGATTTTAACCAAAGTTGCAAAAATAGGCTTATCTCACCGTTTCCAGCGCTTTTGTGCATCTTGGACACATCTGTGATGAAAAATTGAAGATTTTAACCATTGTTGCAAAAATAGGCTTATCTCACCGTTTCCAGCGCTTTTGTGCATCTTGGGCACATCTGTGATGAAAAATTGAAGATTTTAACCAAAGTTGCAAAAATAGGCTTATCTCCCCGTTTCCAGCACTTTTTGGCACTTAGAGCCAATCTGACAGTAGAAACCGTGCAGTTGCTACTTTTTCATTGGGGTTTCCAAAACTTAAAATCTTTTTTTTAAAGAGTTCCTTTAGAGTTGAAACCAAGATTTCAAATTATCCTTTTTCATTATTATAATCCACTGTATGCATTTTAAGTATCAAGGAATTTGACTGAAGGCCTTTTGAGAAAACACGTTGATTAGTGACCCTATTTCATTATGGCAGTCAAACCACTGATTTTCAACTTTAGTCTATGAAACCTCCAAACCTTAAACATTGTTGCAAAATTAGGCTTATCTCACCGTTTCCAGCACTTTTGCGCACCTTGGGCATATCTGTGATGAAAAAATGAAGATTTTAACAAAAGTTGCAAAAATAGGCTTATCTCACCGTTTCCATCGCTTTTGGGCATCTTGGGCACATCTGTGATGAAAAATTTAAGATTTTAACAAAAGTTGCAAAAATAGGCTTATCTCACCGTTTCCAGAGCTTTTGCGCATCTTGGGCACATCTGTGATGAAAAATTGAAGATTTTAACCAAAGTTGCAAAAATAGGCTTATCTCACCGTTTCCAGCGCTTTTGTGCATCTTGGGCACATCTGTGATGAAAAATTGAAGATTTTAACCAAAGTTGCAAAAATAGGCTTATCTCACCGTTTCCTGCGCTTTTGTGCATCTTGGGCACATCTGTGATGAAAAATTTAAGATTTTAACCAAAGTTGCAAAAATATGCTTATCTCCCCGTTTCCAGCACTTTTTGGCACTTAGAGCCAATCTGACAGTAGAAACCGTGCAGTTGCTACTTTTTCATTGGGGTTTCCAAAACTTAAAATCTTTTTTTTAAAGAGTTCCTTTAGAGTTGAAACCAAGATTTCAAATTATCCTTTTTCATTATTATAATCCACTGTATGCATTTTAAGTATCAAGGAATTTGACTGAAGGCCTTTTGAGAAAACACGTTGATTAGTGACCCTATTTCATTATGGCAGTCAAACCACTGATTTTCAACTTTAGTCTATGAAACCTCCAAACCTTAAACATTGTTGCAAAATTAGGCTTATCTCACCGTTTCCAGCACTTTTGTGCACCTTGGGCATATCTGTGATGAAAAAATGAAGATTTTAACCAAAGTTGCAAAAATAGGCTTATCTCACCGTTTCCAGCGCTTTTGGGCATCTTGGGCACATCTGTGATGAAAAATTGAAGATTTTAACCAAAGTTGCAAAAATAGGCTTATCTCACCGTTTCCAGCGCTTTTGGGCATCTTGGGCACATCTGTGATGAAAAATTGAAGATTTTAACCAAAGTTGCAAAAATAGGCTTATCTCACCGTTTCCAGCGCTTTTGGGCATCTTGGGCACATCTGTGATGAAAAATTGAAGATTTTAACCAAAGTTGCAAAAATAGGCTTATCTCACCGTTTCCAGCGCTTTTGCGCATCTTGGGCACATCTGTGATGAAAAATTGAAGATTTTAACCAAAGTTGCAAAAATAGGCTTATCTCACCGTTTCCAGCGCTTTTGCGCATCTTGGGCACATCTGTGATGAAAAATTGAAGATTTTAACCAAAGTTGCAAAAATAGGCTTATCTCACCGTTTCCAGCGCTTTTGCGCATCTTGGGCACATCTGTGATGAAAAATTGAAGATTTTAACCAAAGTTGCAAAAATAGGCTTATCTCCCCGTTTCCAGCACTTTTTGGCACTTAGAGCCAATCTGACAGTAGAAACCGTGCAGTTGCTACTTTTTCATTGGGGTTTCCAAAACTTAAAATCTTTTTTTTAAAGAGTTCCTTTAGAGTTGAAACCAAGATTTCAAATTATCCTTTTTCATTATTATAATCCACTGTATGCATTTTAAGTATCAAGGAATTTGACTGAAGGCCTTTTGAGAAAACACGTTGATTAGTGACCCTATTTCATTATGGCAGTCAAACCACTGATTTTCAACTTTAGTATATGAAACCTCCAAACCTTAAACATTGTTGCAAAATTAGGCTTATCTCACCGTTTCCAGCACTTTTGCGCACCTTGGGCACATCTGTGATGAAAAATTTAAGATTTTAACCAAAGTTGCAAAAATAGGCTTATCTCACCGTTTCCAGCGCTTTTGTGCATCTTGGGCACATCTGTGATGAAAAATTGAAGATTTTAACCAAAGTTGCAAAAATAGGCTTATCTCACCGTTTCCAGCGCTTTTGTGCATCTTGGGCACATCTGTGATGAAAAATTGAAGATTTTAACCAAATTTGCAAAAATAGGCTTATCTCACCGTTTCCAGCGCTTTTGTGCATCTTGGGCACATCTGTGATGAAAAATTGAAGATTTTAACCAAAGTTGCAAAAATAGGCTTATTTCACCGTTTCCAGCGCTTTTGTGCATCTTGGACACATCTGTGATTAAAAATTGAAGATTTTAACCATTGTTGCAAAAATAGGCTTATCTCACCGTTTCCAGCACTTTTGCGCACCTTGGGCATATCTGTGATGAAAAAATGAAGATTTTAACCAAAGTTGCAAAAATAGGCTTATCTCACCGTTTCCAGCGCTTTTGCGCATCTTGGGCACATCTGTGATGAAAAATTGAAGATTTTAACCAAAGTTGCAAAAATAGGCTTATCTCACCGTTTCCAGCGCTTTTGCGCATCTTGGGCACATCTGTGATGAAAAATTTAAGATTTTAACCAAAGTTGCAAAAATAGGCTTATCTCACCGTTTTCAGCGCTTTTGCGCATCTTGGGCACATCTGTGATGAAAAATTGAAGATTTTAACCAAAGTTGCAAAAAAAGGCTTATCTCACCATTTAAAGCGCTTTTGTGCATCTTGGGCACATCTGTGATGAAAAATTGAAGATTTTAACCATTGTTGCAAAAATAGGCTTATCTCACCGTTTCCAGCGCTTTTGTGCATCTTGGGCACATCTGTGATGAAAAATTGAAGATTTTAACCAAAGTTGCAAAAATAGGCTTATCTCCCCGTTTCCAGCACTTTTTGGCACTTAGAGCCAATCTGACAGTAGAAACCGTGCAGTTGCTACTTTTTCATTGGGGTTTCCAAAACTTAAAATCTTTTTTTTAAAGAGTTCCTTTAGAGTTCAAACCAAGATTTCAAATTATCCTTTTTCATTATTATAATCCACTGTATGCATTTTAAGTATCAAGGAATTTGACTGAAGGCCTTTTGAGAAAACACGTTGATTAGTGACTCTATTTCATTATGGCAGTCAAACCACTGATTTTCAACTTTAGTCTATGAAACCTCCAAACCTTAAACATTGTTGCAAAATTAGGCTTATCTCACCGTTTCCAGCACTTTTGCGCACCTTGGGCATATCTGTGATGAAAAAATGAAGATTTTAACAAAAGTTGCAAAAATAGGCTTATCTCACCGTTTCCATCGCTTTTGGGCATCTTGGGCACATCTGTGATGAAAAATTTAAGATTTTAACAAAAGTTGCAAAAATAGGCTTATCTCACCGTTTCCAGAGCTTTTGCGCATCTTGGGCACATCTGTGATGAAAAATTGAAGATTTTAACCAAAGTTGCAAAAATAGGCTTATCTCACCGTTTCCAGCGCTTTTGTGCATCTTGGGCACATCTGTGATGAAAAATTGAAGATTTTAACCAAAGTTGCAAAAATAGGCTTATCTCACCGTTTCCTGCGCTTTTGTGCATCTTGGGCACATCTGTGATGAAAAATTTAAGATTTTAACCAAAGTTGCAAAAATATGCTTATCTCCCCGTTTCCAGCACTTTTTGGCACTTAGAGCCAATCTGACAGTAGAAACCGTGCAGTTGCTACTTTTTCATTGGGGTTTCCAAAACTTAAAATCTTTTTTTTAAAGAGTTCCTTTAGAGTTGAAACCAAGATTTCAAATTATCCTTTTTCATTATTATAATCCACTGTATGCATTTTAAGTATCAAGGAATTTGACTGAAGGCCTTTTGAGAAAACACGTTGATTAGTGACCCTATTTCATTATGGCAGTCAAACCACTGATTTTCAACTTTAGTCTATGAAACCTCCAAACCTTAAACATTGTTGCAAAATTAGGCTTATCTCACCGTTTCCAGCACTTTTGTGCACCTTGGGCATATCTGTGATGAAAAAATGAAGATTTTAACCAAAGTTGCAAAAATAGGCTTATCTCACCGTTTCCAGCGCTTTTGGGCATCTTGGGCACATCTGTGATGAAAAATTGAAGATTTTAACCAAAGTTGCAAAAATAGGCTTATCTCACCGTTTCCAGCGCTTTTGGGCATCTTGGGCACATCTGTGATGAAAAATTGAAGATTTTAACCAAAGTTGCAAAAATAGGCTTATCTCACCGTTTCCAGCGCTTTTGGGCATCTTGGGCACATCTGTGATGAAAAATTGAAGATTTTAACCAAAGTTGCAAAAATAGGCTTATCTCACCGTTTCCAGCGCTTTTGCGCATCTTGGGCACATCTGTGATGAAAAATTGAAGATTTTAACCAAAGTTGCAAAAATAGGCTTATCTCACCGTTTCCAGCGCTTTTGCGCATCTTGCGCACATCTGTGATGAAAAATTGAAGATTTTAACCAAAGTTGCAAAAATAGGCTTATCTCACCGTTTCCAGCGCTTTTGCGCATCTTGGGCACATCTGTGATGAAAAATTGAAGATTTTAACCAAAGTTGCAAAAATAGGCTTATCTCCCCGTTTCCAGCACTTTTTGGCACTTAGAGCCAATCTGACAGTAGAAACCGTGCAGTTGCTACTTTTTCATTGGGGTTTCCAAAACTTAAAATCTTTTTTTTAAAGAGTTCCTTTAGAGTTGAAACCAAGATTTCAAATTATCCTTTTTCATTATTATAATCCACTGTATGCATTTTAAGTATCAAGGAATTTGACTGAAGGCCTTTTGAGAAAACACGTTGATTAGTGACCCTATTTCATTATGGCAGTCAAACCACTGATTTTCAACTTTAGTCTATGAAACCTCCAAACCTTAAACATTGTTGCAAAATTAGGCTTATCTCACCGTTTCCAGCACTTTTGTGCACCTTGGGCATATCTGTGATGAAAAAATGAAGATTTTAACCAAAGTTGCAAAAATAGGCTTATCTCACCGTTTCCAGCGCTTTTGGGCATCTTGGGCACATCTGTGATGAAAAATTGAAGATTTTAACCAAAGTTGCAAAAATAGGCTTATCTCACCGTTTCCAGCGCTTTTGGGCATCTTGGGCACATCTGTGATGAAAAATTGAAGATTTTAACCAAAGTTGCAAAAATAGGCTTATCTCACCGTTTCCAGCGCTTTTGGGCATCTTGGGCACATCTGTGATGAAAAATTGAAGATTTTAACCAAAGTTGCAAAAATAGGCTTATCTCACCGTTTCCAGCGCTTTTGCGCATCTTGGGCACATCTGTGATGAAAAATTGAAGATTTTAACCAAAGTTGCAAAAATAGGCTTATCTCACCGTTTCCAGCGCTTTTGCGCATCTTGCGCACATCTGTGATGAAAAATTGAAGATTTTAACCAAAGTTGCAAAAATAGGCTTATCTCACCGTTTCCAGCGCTTTTGCGCATCTTGGGCACATCTGTGATGAAAAATTGAAGATTTTAACCAAAGTTGCAAAAATAGGCTTATCTCCCCGTTTCCAGCACTTTTTGGCACTTAGAGCCAATCTGACAGTAGAAACCGTGCAGTTGCTACTTTTTCATTGGGGTTTCCAAAACTTAAAATCTTTTTTTTAAAGAGTTCCTTTAGAGTTGAAACCAAGATTTCAAATTATCCTTTTTCATTATTATAATCCACTGTATGCATTTTAAGTATCAAGGAATTTGACTGAAGGCCTTTTGAGAAAACACGTTGATTAGTGACCCTATTTCATTATGGCAGTCAAACCACTGATTTTCAACTTTAGTATATGAAACCTCCAAACCTTAAACATTGTTGCAAAATTAGGCTTATCTCACCGTTTCCAGCACTTTTGCGCACCTTGGGCACATCTGTGATGAAAAATTTAAGATTTTAACCAAAGTTGCAAAAATAGGCTTATCTCACCGTTTCCAGCGCTTTTGTGCATCTTGGGCACATCTGTGATGAAAAATTGAAGATTTTAACCAAAGTTGCAAAAATAGGCTTATCTCACCGTTTCCAGCGCTTTTGTGCATCTTGGGCACATCTGTGATGAAAAATTTAAGATTTTAACCAAAGTTGCAAAAATAGGCTTATCTCACCGTTTCCAGCGCTTTTGTGCATCTTGGGCACATCTGTGATGAAAAATTGAAGATTTTAACCAAAGTTGCAAAAATAGGCTTATTTCACCGTTTCCAGCGCTTTTGTGCATCTTGGACACATCTGTGATTAAAAATTGAAGATTTTAACCATTGTTGCAAAAATAGGCTTATCTCACCGTTTCCAGCACTTTTGCGCACCTTGGGCATATCTGTGATGAAAAAATGAAGATTTTAACCAAAGTTGCAAAAATAGGCTTATCTCACCGTTTCCAGCGCTTTTGCGCATCTTGGGCACATCTGTGATGAAAAATTGAAGATTTTAACCAAAGTTGCAAAAATAGGCTTATCTCACCGTTTCCAGCGCTTTTGCGCATCTTGGGCACATCTGTGATGAAAAATTTAAGATTTTAACCAAAGTTGCAAAAATAGGCTTATCTCACCGTTTTCAGCGCTTTTGCGCATCTTGGGCACATCTGTGATGAAAAATTGAAGATTTTAACCAAAGTTGCAAAAAAAGGCTTATCTCACCATTTAAAGCGCTTTTGTGCATCTTGGGCACATCTGTGATGAAAAATTGAAGATTTTAACCATTGTTGCAAAAATAGGCTTATCTCCCCATTTCCAGCACTTTTTGGCACTTAGAGCCAATCTGACAGTAGAAACCGTGCAGTTGCTACTTTTTCATTGGGGTTTCCAAAACTTAAAATCTTTTTTTTAAAGAGTTCCTTTAGAGTTGAAACCAAGATTTCAAATTATCCTTTTTCATTATTATAATCCACTGTATGCATTTTAAGTATCAAGGAATTTGACTGAAGGCCTTTTGAGAAAACACGTTGATTAGTGACCCTATTTCATTATGGCAGTCAAACCACTGATTTTCAACTTTAGTATATGAAACCTCCAAACCTTAAACATTGTTGCAAAATTAGGCTTATCTCACCGTTTCCAGCACTTTTGCGCACCTTGGGCACATCTGTGATGAAAAATTTAAGATTTTAACCAAAGTTGCAAAAATAGGCTTATCTCACCGTTTCCAGCGCTTTTGTGCATCTTGGGCACATCTGTGATGAAAAATTGAAGATTTTAACCAAAGTTGCAAAAATAGGCTTATCTCACCGTTTCCAGCGCTTTTGTGCATCTTGGGCACATCTGTGATGAAAAATTTAAGATTTTAACCAAAGTTGCAAAAATAGGCTTATCTCACCGTTTCCAGCGCTTTTGGGCATCTTGGGCACATCTGTGATGAAAAATTTAAGATTTTAACCAAAGTTGCAAAAATAGGCTTATCTCACCGTTTCCAGCGCTTTTGCGCATCTTGGGCACATCTGTGATGAAAAATTTAAGATTTTAACCAAAGTTGCAAAAATAGGCTTATCTCACCGTTTCCAGCGCTTTTGCGCATCTTGGGCACATCTGTGATGAAAAATTGAAGATTTTAACCAAAGTTGCAAAAATAGGCTTATCTCACCGTTTCCAGCGCTTTTGCGCATCTTGGGCACATCTGTGATGAAAAATTGAAGATTTTAACCAAAGTTGCAAAAATAGGCTTATCTCCCCGTTTCCAGCACTTTTTGGCACTTAGAGCCAATCTGACAGTAGAAACCGTGCAGTTGCTACTTTTTCATTGGGGTTTCCAAAACTTAAAATCTTTTTTTTAAAGAGTTCCTTTAGAGTTGAAACCAAGATTTCAAATTATCCTTTTTCATTATTATAATCCACTGTATGCATTTTAAGTATCAAGGAATTTGACTGAAGGCCTTTTGAGAAAACACGTTGATTAGTGACCCTATTTCATTATGGCAGTCAAACCACTGATTTTCAACTTTAGTATATGAAACCTCCAAACCTTAAACATTGTTGCAAAATTAGGCTTATCTCACCGTTTCCAGCACTTTTGCGCACCTTGGGCACATCTGTGATGAAAAATTTAAGATTTTAACCAAAGTTGCAAAAATAGGCTTATCTCACCGTTTCCAGCGCTTTTGTGCATCTTGGGCACATCTGTGATGAAAAATTGAAGATTTTAACCAAAGTTGCAAAAATAGGCTTATCTCACCGTTTCCAGCGCTTTTGTGCATCTTGGGCACATCTGTGATGAAAAATTTAAGATTTTAACCAAAGTTGCAAAAATAGGCTTATCTCACCGTTTCCAGCGCTTTTGGGCATCTTGGGCACATCTGTGATGAAAAATTTAAGATTTTAACCAAAGTTGCAAAAATAGGCTTATCTCACCGTTTCCAGCGCTTTTGCGCATCTTGGGCACATCTGTGATGAAAAATTTAAGATTTTAACCAAAGTTGCAAAAATAGGCTTATCTCACCGTTTCCAGCGCTTTTGCGCATCTTGGGCACATCTGTGATGAAAAATTGAAGATTTTAACCAAAGTTGCAAAAATAGGCTTATCTCACCGTTTCCAGCGCTTTTGCGCATCTTGGGCACATCTGTGATGAAAAATTGAAGATTTTAACCAAAGTTGCAAAAATAGGCTTATCTCCCCGTTTCCAGCACTTTTTGGCACTTAGAGCCAATCTGACAGTAGAAACCGTGCAGTTGCTACTTTTTCATTGGGGTTTCCAAAACTTAAAATCTTTTTTTTAAAGAGTTCCTTTAGAGTTGAAACCAAGATTTCAAATTATCCTTTTTCATTATTATAATCCACTGTATGCATTTTAAGTATCAAGGAATTTGACTGAAGGCCTTTTGAGAAAACACGTTGATTAGTGACCCTATTTCATTATGGCAGTCAAACCACTGATTTTCAACTTTAGTCTATGAAACCTCCAAACCTTAAACATTGTTGCAAAATTAGGCTTATCTCACCGTTTCCAGCACTTTTGTGCACCTTGGGCATATCTGTGATGAAAAAATGAAGATTTTAACCAAAGTTGCAAAAATAGGCTTATCTCACCGTTTCCAGCGCTTTTGCGCATCTTGGGCACATCTGTGATGAAAAATTGAAGATTTTAACCAAAGTTGCAAAAATAGGCTTATCTCACCGTTTCCAGCGCTTTTGCGCATCTTGGGCACATCTGTGATGAAAAATTGAAGATTTTAACCAAAGTTGCAAAAATAGGCTTATCTCCCCGTTTCCAGCACTTTTTGGCACTTAGAGCCAATCTGACAGTAGAAACCGTGCAGTTGCTACTTTTTCATTGGGGTTTCCAAAACTTAAAATCTTTTTTTTAAAGAGTTCCTTTAGAGTTGAAACCAAGATTTCAAATTATCCTTTTTCATTATTATAATCCACTGTATGCATTTTAAGTATCAAGGAATTTGACTGAAGGCCTTTTGAGAAAACACGTTGATTAGTGACCCTATTTCATTATGGCAGTCAAACCACTGATTTTCAACTTTAGTCTATGAAACCTCCAAACCTTAAACATTGTTGCAAAATTAGGCTTATCTCACCGTTTCCAGCACTTTTGTGCACCTTGGGCATATCTGTGATGAAAAAATGAAGATTTTAACCAAAGTTGCAAAAATAGGCTTATCTCACCGTTTCCAGCGCATTTGGGCATCTTGGGCACATCTGTGATGAAAAATTGAAGATTTTAACCAAAGTTGCAAAAATAGGCTTATCTCACCGTTTCCAGCGCTTTTGGGCATCTTGGGCACATCTGTGATGAAAAATTGAAGATTTTAACCAAAGTTGCAAAAATAGGCTTATCTCACCGTTTCCAGCGCTTTTGGGCATCTTGGGCACATCTGTGATGAAAAATTGAAGATTTTAACCAAAGTTGCAAAAATAGGCTTATCTCACCGTTTCCAGCGCTTTTGCGCATCTTGGGCACATCTGTGATGAAAAATTTAAGATTTTAACCAAAGTTGCAAAAATAGGCTTATCTCACCGTTTCCAGCGCTTTTGCGCATCTTGGGCACATCTGTGATGAAAAATTGAAGATTTTAACCACAGTTGCAAAAATAGGCTTATCTCACCGTTTCCAGCGCTTTTGCGCATCTTGGGCACATCTGTGATGAAAAATTGAAGATTTTAACCAAAGTTGCAAAAATAGGCTTATCTCCCCGTTTCCAGCACTTTTTGGCACTTAGAGCCAATCTGACAGTAGAAACCGTGCAGTTGCTACTTTTTCATTGGGGTTTCCAAAACTTAAAATCTTTTTTTTAAAGAGTTCCTTTAGAGTTGAAACCAAGATTTCAAATTATCCTTTTTCATTATTATAATCCACTGTATGCATTTTAAGTATCAAGGAATTTGACTGAAGGCCTTTTGAGAAAACACGTTGATTAGTGACCCTATTTCATTATGGCAGTCAAACCACTGATTTTCAACTTTAGTCTATGAAACCTCCAAACCTTAAACATTGTTGCAAAATTAGGCTTATCTCACCGTTTCCAGCACTTTTGTGCACCTTGGGCATATCTGTGATGAAAAAATGAAGATTTTAACCAAAGTTGCAAAAATAGGCTTATCTCACCGTTTCCAGCGCTTTTGGGCATCTTGGGCACATCTGTGATGAAAAATTGAAGATTTTAACCAAAGTTGCAAAAATAGGCTTATCTCACCGTTTCCAGCGCTTTTGGGCATCTTGGGCACATCTGTGATGAAAAATTGAAGATTTTAACCAAAGTTGCAAAAATAGGCTTATCTCACCGTTTCCAGCGCTTTTGGGCATCTTGGGCACATCTGTGATGAAAAATTGAAGATTTTAACCAAAGTTGCAAAAATAGGCTTATCTCACCGTTTCCAGCGCTTTTGCGCATCTTGGGCACATCTGTGATGAAAAATTTAAGATTTTAACCAAAGTTGCAAAAATAGGCTTATCTCACCGTTTCCAGCGCTTTTGCGCATCTTGGGCACATCTGTGATGAAAAATTGAAGATTTTAACCAAAGTTGCAAAAATAGGCTTATCTCACCGTTTCCAGCGCTTTTGCGCATCTTGGGCACATCTGTGATGAAAAATTGAAGATTTTAACCAAAGTTGCAAAAATAGGCTTATCTCCCCGTTTCCAGCACTTTTTGGCACTTAGAGCCAATCTGACAGTAGAAACCGTGCAGTTGCTACTTTTTCATTGGGGTTTCCAAAACTTAAAATCTTTTTTTTAAAGAGTTCCTTTAGAGTTGAAACCAAGATTTCAAATTATCCTTTTTCATTATTATAATCCACTGTATGCATTTTAAGTATCAAGGAATTTGACTGAAGGCCTTTTGAGAAAACACGTTGATTAGTGACCCTATTTCATTATGGCAGTCAAACCACTGATTTTCAACTTTAGTCTATGAAACCTCCAAACCTTAAACATTGTTGCAAAATTAGGCTTATCTCACCGTTTCCAGCACTTTTGTGCACCTTGGGCATATCTGTGATGAAAAAATGAAGATTTTAACCAAAGTTGCAAAAATAGGCTTATCTCACCGTTTCCAGCGCTTTTGCGCAGCTTGGGCACATCTGTGATGAAAAATTGAAGATTTTAACCAAAGTTGCAAAAATAGGCTTATCTCACCGTTTCCAGCGCTTTTGCGCATCTTGGGCACATCTGTGATGAAAAATTTAAGATTTTAACCAAAGTTGCAAAAATAGGCTTATCTCACCGTTTTCAGCGCTTTTGCGCATCTTGGGCACATCTGTGATGAAAAATTGAAGATTTTAACCAAAGTTGCAAAAAAAGGCTTATCTCACCGTTTAAAGCGCTTTTGTGCATCTTGGGCACATCTGTGATGAAAAATTGAAGATTTTAACCATTGTTGCAAAAATAGGCTTATCTCCCCATTTCCAGCACTTTTTGGCACTTAGAGCCAATCTGACAGTAGAAACCGTGCAGTTGCTACTTTTTCATTGGGGTTTCCAAAACTTAAAATCTTTTTTTTAAAGAGTTCCTTTAGAGTTGAAACCAAGATTTCAAATTATCCTTTTTCATTATTATAATCCACTGTATGCATTTTAAGTATCAAGGAATTTGACTGAAGGCCTTTTGAGAAAACACGTTGATTAGTGACCCTATTTCATTATGGCAGTCAAACCACTGATTTTCAACTTTAGTCTATGAAACCTCCAAACCTTAAACATTGTTGCAAAATTAGGCTTATCTCACCGTTTCCAGCACTTTTGTGCACCTTGGGCATATCTGTGATGAAAAAATGAAGATTTTAACCAAAGTTGCAAAAATAGGCTTATCTCACCGTTTCCAGCGCATTTGGGCATCTTGGGCACATCTGTGATGAAAAATTGAAGATTTTAACCAAAGTTGCAAAAATAGGCTTATCTCACCGTTTCCAGCGCTTTTGGGCATCTTGGGCACATCTGTGATGAAAAATTGAAGATTTTAACCAAAGTTGCAAAAATAGGCTTATCTCACCGTTTCCAGCGCTTTTGGGCATCTTGGGCACATCTGTGATGAAAAATTGAAGATTTTAACCAAAGTTGCAAAAATAGGCTTATCTCACCGTTTCCAGCGCTTTTGCGCATCTTGGGCACATCTGTGATGAAAAATTTAAGATTTTAACCAAAGTTGCAAAAATAGGCTTATCTCACCGTTTCCAGCGCTTTTGCGCATCTTGGGCACATCTGTGATGAAAAATTGAAGATTTTAACCACAGTTGCAAAAATAGGCTTATCTCACCGTTTCCAGCGCTTTTGCGCATCTTGGGCACATCTGTGATGAAAAATTGAAGATTTTAACCAAAGTTGCAAAAATAGGCTTATCTCACCGTTTCCAGCGCTTTTGGGCATCTTGGGCACATCTGTGATGAAAAATTGAAGATTTTAACCAAAGTTGCAAAAATAGGCTTATCTCACCGTTTCCAGCGCTTTTGCGCATCTTGGGCACATCTGTGATGAAAAATTTAAGATTTTAACCAAAGTTGCAAAAATAGGCTTATCTCACCGTTTCCAGCGCTTTTGCGCATCTTGGGCACATCTGTGATGAAAAATTGAAGATTTTAACCAAAGTTGCAAAAATAGGCTTATCTCACCGTTTCCAGCGCTTTTGCGCATCTTGGGCACATCTGTGATGAAAAATTGAAGATTTTAACCAAAGTTGCAAAAATAGGCTTATCTCCCCGTTTCCAGCACTTTTTGGCACTTAGAGCCAATCTGACAGTAGAAACCGTGCAGTTGCTACTTTTTCATTGGGGTTTCCAAAACTTAAAATCTTTTTTTTAAAGAGTTCCTTTAGAGTTGAAACCAAGATTTCAAATTATCCTTTTTCATTATTATAATCCACTGTATGCATTTTAAGTATCAAGGAATTTGACTGAAGGCCTTTTGAGAAAACACGTTGATTAGTGACCCTATTTCATTATGGCAGTCAAACCACTGATTTTCAACTTTAGTCTATGAAACCTCCAAACCTTAAACATTGTTGCAAAATTAGGCTTATCTCACCGTTTCCAGCACTTTTGTGCACCTTGGGCATATCTGTGATGAAAAAATGAAGATTTTAACCAAAGTTGCAAAAATAGGCTTATCTCACCGTTTCCAGCGCATTTGGGCATCTTGGGCACATCTGTGATGAAAAATTGAAGATTTTAACCAAAGTTGCAAAAATAGGCTTATCTCACCGTTTCCAGCGCTTTTGGGCATCTTGGGCACATCTGTGATGAAAAATTGAAGATTTTAACCAAAGTTGCAAAAATAGGCTTATCTCACCGTTTCCAGCGCTTTTGGGCATCTTGGGCACATCTGTGATGAAAAATTGAAGATTTTAACCAAAGTTGCAAAAATAGGCTTATCTCACCGTTTCCAGCGCTTTTGCGCATCTTGGGCACATCTGTGATGAAAAATTTAAGATTTTAACCAAAGTTGCAAAAATAGGCTTATCTCACCGTTTCCAGCGCTTTTGCGCATCTTGGGCACATCTGTGATGAAAAATTGAAGATTTTAACCACAGTTGCAAAAATAGGCTTATCTCACCGTTTCCAGCGCTTTTGCGCATCTTGGGCACATCTGTGATGAAAAATTGAAGATTTTAACCAAAGTTGCAAAAATAGGCTTATCTCCCCGTTTCCAGCACTTTTTGGCACTTAGAGCCAATCTGACAGTAGAAACCGTGCAGTTGCTACTTTTTCATTGGGGTTTCCAAAACTTAAAATCTTTTTTTTAAAGAGTTCCTTTAGAGTTGAAACCAAGATTTCAAATTATCCTTTTTCATTATTATAATCCACTGTATGCATTTTAAGTATCAAGGAATTTGACTGAAGGCCTTTTGAGAAAACACGTTGATTAGTGACCCTATTTCATTATGGCAGTCAAACCACTGATTTTCAACTTTAGTCTATGAAACCTCTAAACCTTAAACATTGGTGCAAAATTAGGCTTATCTCACCGTTTCCAGCACTTTTGCGCACCTTGGGCACATCTGTGATGAAAAATTTAAGGTTTTAACCAAAGTTGCAAAAATAGGCTTATCTCACCGTTTTCAGCGCTTTTGCGCATCTTGGGCACATCTGTGATGAAAAATTGAAGATTTTAACCAAAGTTGCAAAAAAAGGCTTATCTCACCGTTTAAAGCGCTTTTGTGCATCTTGGGCACATCTGTGATGAAAAATTGAAGATTTTAACCATTGTTGCAAAAATAGGCTTATCTCCCCATTTCCAGCACTTTTTGGCACTTAGAGCCAATCTGACAGTAGAAACCGTGCAGTTGCTACTTTTTCATTGGGGTTTCCAAAACTTAAAATCTTTTTTTTAAAGAGTTCCTTTAGAGTTGAAACCAAGATTTCAAATTATCCTTTTTCATTATTATAATCCACTGTATGCATTTTAAGTATCAAGGAATTTGACTGAAGGCCTTTTGAGAAAACACGTTGATTAGTGTCCCTATTTCATTATGGCAGTCAAACCACTGATTTTCAACTTTAGTCTATGAAACCTCCAAACCTTAAACATTGTTGCAAAATTAGGCTTATCTCACCGTTTCCAGCACTTTTGTGCACCTTGGGCACATCTGTGATGAAAAATTGAAGATTTTAACCAAAGTTGCAAAAATAGGCTTATCTCACCGTTTCCTGCGCTTTTGTGCATCTTGGGCACATCTGTGATGAAAAATTTAAGATTTTAACCAAAGTTGCAAAAATATGCTTATCTCCCCGTTTCCAGCACTTTTTGGCACTTAGAGCCAATCTGACAGTAGAAACCGTGCAGTTGCTACTTTTTCATTGGGGTTTCCAAAACTTAAAATCTTTTTTTTAAAGAGTTCCTTTAGAGTTGAAACCAAGATTTCAAATTATCCTTTTTCATTATTATAATCCACTGTATGCATTTTAAGTATCAAGGAATTTGACTGAAGGCCTTTTGAGAAAACACGTTGATTAGTGACCCTATTTCATTATGGCAGTCAAACCACTGATTTTCAACTTTAGTCTATGAAACCTCCAAACCTTAAACATTGTTGCAAAATTAGGCTTATCTCACCGTTTCCAGCACTTTTGTGCACCTTGGGCATATCTGTGATGAAAAAATGAAGATTTTAACCAAAGTTGCAAAAATAGGCTTATCTCACCGTTTCCAGCGCTTTTGGGCATCTTGGGCACATCTGTGATGAAAAATTGAAGATTTTAACCAAAGTTGCAAAAATAGGCTTATCTCACCGTTTCCAGCGCTTTTGGGCATCTTGGGCACATCTGTGATGAAAAATTGAAGATTTTAACCAAAGTTGCAAAAATAGGCTTATCTCACCGTTTCCAGCGCTTTTGGGCATCTTGGGCACATCTGTGATGAAAAATTGAAGATTTTAACCAAAGTTGCAAAAATAGGCTTATCTCACCGTTTCCAGCGCTTTTGCGCATCTTGGGCACATCTGTGATGAAAAATTGAAGATTTTAACCAAAGTTGCAAAAATAGGCTTATCTCACCGTTTCCAGCGCTTTTGCGCATCTTGCGCACATCTGTGATGAAAAATTGAAGATTTTAACCAAAGTTGCAAAAATAGGCTTATCTCACCGTTTCCAGCGCTTTTGCGCATCTTGGGCACATCTGTGATGAAAAATTGAAGATTTTAACCAAAGTTGCAAAAATAGGCTTATCTCCCCGTTTCCAGCACTTTTTGGCACTTAGAGCCAATCTGACAGTAGAAACCGTGCAGTTGCTACTTTTTCATTGGGGTTTCCAAAACTTAAAATCTTTTTTTTAAAGAGTTCCTTTAGAGTTGAAACCAAGATTTCAAATTATCCTTTTTCATTATTATAATCCACTGTATGCATTTTAAGTATCAAGGAATTTGACTGAAGGCCTTTTGAGAAAACACGTTGATTAGTGACCCTATTTCATTATGGCAGTCAAACCACTGATTTTCAACTTTAGTATATGAAACCTCCAAACCTTAAACATTGTTGCAAAATTAGGCTTATCTCACCGTTTCCAGCACTTTTGCGCACCTTGGGCACATCTGTGATGAAAAATTTAAGATTTTAACCAAAGTTGCAAAAATAGGCTTATCTCACCGTTTCCAGCGCTTTTGTGCATCTTGGGCACATCTGTGATGAAAAATTGAAGATTTTAACCAAAGTTGCAAAAATAGGCTTATCTCACCGTTTCCAGCGCTTTTGTGCATCTTGGGCACATCTGTGATGAAAAATTTAAGATTTTAACCAAAGTTGCAAAAATAGGCTTATCTCACCGTTTCCAGCGCTTTTGTGCATCTTGGGCACATCTGTGATGAAAAATTGAAGATTTTAACCAAAGTTGCAAAAATAGGCTTATTTCACCGTTTCCAGCGCTTTTGTGCATCTTGGACACATCTGTGATTAAAAATTGAAGATTTTAACCATTGTTGCAAAAATAGGCTTATCTCACCGTTTCCAGCACTTTTGCGCACCTTGGGCATATCTGTGATGAAAAAATGAAGATTTTAACCAAAGTTGCAAAAATAGGCTTATCTCACCGTTTCCAGCGCTTTTGCGCATCTTGGGCACATCTGTGATGAAAAATTGAAGATTTTAACCAAAGTTGCAAAAATAGGCTTATCTCACCGTTTCCAGCGCTTTTGCGCATCTTGGGCACATCTGTGATGAAAAATTTAAGATTTTAACCAAAGTTGCAAAAATAGGCTTATCTCACCGTTTTCAGCGCTTTTGCGCATCTTGGGCACATCTGTGATGAAAAATTGAAGATTTTAACCAAAGTTGCAAAAAAAGGCTTATCTCACCATTTAAAGCGCTTTTGTGCATCTTGGGCACATCTGTGATGAAAAATTGAAGATTTTAACCATTGTTGCAAAAATAGGCTTATCTCCCCATTTCCAGCACTTTTTGGCACTTAGAGCCAATCTGACAGTAGAAACCGTGCAGTTGCTACTTTTTCATTGGGGTTTCCAAAACTTAAAATCTTTTTTTTAAAGAGTTCCTTTAGAGTTGAAACCAAGATTTCAAATTATCCTTTTTCATTATTATAATCCACTGTATGCATTTTAAGTATCAAGGAATTTGACTGAAGGCCTTTTGAGAAAACACGTTGATTAGTGACCCTATTTCATTATGGCAGTCAAACCACTGATTTTCAACTTTAGTATATGAAACCTCCAAACCTTAAACATTGTTGCAAAATTAGGCTTATCTCACCGTTTCCAGCACTTTTGCGCACCTTGGGCACATCTGTGATGAAAAATTTAAGATTTTAACCAAAGTTGCAAAAATAGGCTTATCTCACCGTTTCCAGCGCTTTTGTGCATCTTGGGCACATCTGTGATGAAAAATTGAAGATTTTAACCAAAGTTGCAAAAATAGGCTTATCTCACCGTTTCCAGCGCTTTTGTGCATCTTGGGCACATCTGTGATGAAAAATTTAAGATTTTAACCAAAGTTGCAAAAATAGGCTTATCTCACCGTTTCCAGCGCTTTTGGGCATCTTGGGCACATCTGTGATGAAAAATTTAAGATTTTAACCAAAGTTGCAAAAATAGGCTTATCTCACCGTTTCCAGCGCTTTTGCGCATCTTGGGCACATCTGTGATGAAAAATTTAAGATTTTAACCAAAGTTGCAAAAATAGGCTTATCTCACCGTTTCCAGCGCTTTTGCGCATCTTGGGCACATCTGTGATGAAAAATTGAAGATTTTAACCAAAGTTGCAAAAATAGGCTTATCTCACCGTTTCCAGCGCTTTTGCGCATCTTGGGCACATCTGTGATGAAAAATTGAAGATTTTAACCAAAGTTGCAAAAATAGGCTTATCTCCCCGTTTCCAGCACTTTTTGGCACTTAGAGCCAATCTGACAGTAGAAACCGTGCAGTTGCTACTTTTTCATTGGGGTTTCCAAAACTTAAAATCTTTTTTTTAAAGAGTTCCTTTAGAGTTGAAACCAAGATTTCAAATTATCCTTTTTCATTATTATAATCCACTGTATGCATTTTAAGTATCAAGGAATTTGACTGAAGGCCTTTTGAGAAAACACGTTGATTAGTGACCCTATTTCATTATGGCAGTCAAACCACTGATTTTCAACTTTAGTCTATGAAACCTCCAAACCTTAAACATTGTTGCAAAATTAGGCTTATCTCACCGTTTCCAGCACTTTTGTGCACCTTGGGCATATCTGTGATGAAAAAATGAAGATTTTAACCAAAGTTGCAAAAATAGGCTTATCTCACCGTTTCCAGCGCTTTTGCGCATCTTGGGCACATCTGTGATGAAAAATTGAAGATTTTAACCAAAGTTGCAAAAATAGGCTTATCTCACCGTTTCCAGCGCTTTTGCGCATCTTGGGCACATCTGTGATGAAAAATTGAAGATTTTAACCAAAGTTGCAAAAATAGGCTTATCTCCCCGTTTCCAGCACTTTTTGGCACTTAGAGCCAATCTGACAGTAGAAACCGTGCAGTTGCTACTTTTTCATTGGGGTTTCCAAAACTTAAAATCTTTTTTTTAAAGAGTTCCTTTAGAGTTGAAACCAAGATTTCAAATTATCCTTTTTCATTATTATAATCCACTGTATGCATTTTAAGTATCAAGGAATTTGACTGAAGGCCTTTTGAGAAAACACGTTGATTAGTGACCCTATTTCATTATGGCAGTCAAACCACTGATTTTCAACTTTAGTCTATGAAACCTCCAAACCTTAAACATTGTTGCAAAATTAGGCTTATCTCACCGTTTCCAGCACTTTTGTGCACCTTGGGCATATCTGTGATGAAAAAATGAAGATTTTAACCAAAGTTGCAAAAATAGGCTTATCTCACCGTTTCCAGCGCATTTGGGCATCTTGGGCACATCTGTGATGAAAAATTGAAGATTTTAACCAAAGTTGCAAAAATAGGCTTATCTCACCGTTTCCAGCGCTTTTGGGCATCTTGGGCACATCTGTGATGAAAAATTGAAGATTTTAACCAAAGTTGCAAAAATAGGCTTATCTCACCGTTTCCAGCGCTTTTGGGCATCTTGGGCACATCTGTGATGAAAAATTGAAGATTTTAACCAAAGTTGCAAAAATAGGCTTATCTCACCGTTTCCAGCGCTTTTGCGCATCTTGGGCACATCTGTGATGAAAAATTTAAGATTTTAACCAAAGTTGCAAAAATAGGCTTATCTCACCGTTTCCAGCGCTTTTGCGCATCTTGGGCACATCTGTGATGAAAAATTGAAGATTTTAACCACAGTTGCAAAAATAGGCTTATCTCACCGTTTCCAGCGCTTTTGCGCATCTTGGGCACATCTGTGATGAAAAATTGAAGATTTTAACCAAAGTTGCAAAAATAGGCTTATCTCCCCGTTTCCAGCACTTTTTGGCACTTAGAGCCAATCTGACAGTAGAAACCGTGCAGTTGCTACTTTTTCATTGGGGTTTCCAAAACTTAAAATCTTTTTTTTAAAGAGTTCCTTTAGAGTTGAAACCAAGATTTCAAATTATCCTTTTTCATTATTATAATCCACTGTATGCATTTTAAGTATCAAGGAATTTGACTGAAGGCCTTTTGAGAAAACACGTTGATTAGTGACCCTATTTCATTATGGCAGTCAAACCACTGATTTTCAACTTTAGTCTATGAAACCTCCAAACCTTAAACATTGTTGCAAAATTAGGCTTATCTCACCGTTTCCAGCACTTTTGTGCACCTTGGGCATATCTGTGATGAAAAAATGAAGATTTTAACCAAAGTTGCAAAAATAGGCTTATCTCACCGTTTCCAGCGCTTTTGGGCATCTTGGGCACATCTGTGATGAAAAATTGAAGATTTTAACCAAAGTTGCAAAAATAGGCTTATCTCACCGTTTCCAGCGCTTTTGGGCATCTTGGGCACATCTGTGATGAAAAATTGAAGATTTTAACCAAAGTTGCAAAAATAGGCTTATCTCACCGTTTCCAGCGCTTTTGGGCATCTTGGGCACATCTGTGATGAAAAATTGAAGATTTTAACCAAAGTTGCAAAAATAGGCTTATCTCACCGTTTCCAGCGCTTTTGCGCATCTTGGGCACATCTGTGATGAAAAATTTAAGATTTTAACCAAAGTTGCAAAAATAGGCTTATCTCACCGTTTCCAGCGCTTTTGCGCATCTTGGGCACATCTGTGATGAAAAATTGAAGATTTTAACCAAAGTTGCAAAAATAGGCTTATCTCACCGTTTCCAGCGCTTTTGCGCATCTTGGGCACATCTGTGATGAAAAATTGAAGATTTTAACCAAAGTTGCAAAAATAGGCTTATCTCCCCGTTTCCAGCACTTTTTGGCACTTAGAGCCAATCTGACAGTAGAAACCGTGCAGTTGCTACTTTTTCATTGGGGTTTCCAAAACTTAAAATCTTTTTTTTAAAGAGTTCCTTTAGAGTTGAAACCAAGATTTCAAATTATCCTTTTTCATTATTATAATCCACTGTATGCATTTTAAGTATCAAGGAATTTGACTGAAGGCCTTTTGAGAAAACACGTTGATTAGTGACCCTATTTCATTATGGCAGTCAAACCACTGATTTTCAACTTTAGTCTATGAAACCTCCAAACCTTAAACATTGTTGCAAAATTAGGCTTATCTCACCGTTTCCAGCACTTTTGTGCACCTTGGGCATATCTGTGATGAAAAAATGAAGATTTTAACCAAAGTTGCAAAAATAGGCTTATCTCACCGTTTCCAGCGCTTTTGCGCAGCTTGGGCACATCTGTGATGAAAAATTGAAGATTTTAACCAAAGTTGCAAAAATAGGCTTATCTCACCGTTTCCAGCGCTTTTGCGCATCTTGGGCACATCTGTGATGAAAAATTTAAGATTTTAACCAAAGTTGCAAAAATAGGCTTATCTCACCGTTTTCAGCGCTTTTGCGCATCTTGGGCACATCTGTGATGAAAAATTGAAGATTTTAACCAAAGTTGCAAAAAAAGGCTTATCTCACCGTTTAAAGCGCTTTTGTGCATCTTGGGCACATCTGTGATGAAAAATTGAAGATTTTAACCATTGTTGCAAAAATAGGCTTATCTCCCCATTTCCAGCACTTTTTGGCACTTAGAGCCAATCTGACAGTAGAAACCGTGCAGTTGCTACTTTTTCATTGGGGTTTCCAAAACTTAAAATCTTTTTTTTAAAGAGTTCCTTTAGAGTTGAAACCAAGATTTCAAATTATCCTTTTTCATTATTATAATCCACTGTATGCATTTTAAGTATCAAGGAATTTGACTGAAGGCCTTTTGAGAAAACACGTTGATTAGTGACCCTATTTCATTATGGCAGTCAAACCACTGATTTTCAACTTTAGTCTATGAAACCTCCAAACCTTAAACATTGTTGCAAAATTAGGCTTATCTCACCGTTTCCAGCACTTTTGTGCACCTTGGGCATATCTGTGATGAAAAAATGAAGATTTTAACCAAAGTTGCAAAAATAGGCTTATCTCACCGTTTCCAGCGCATTTGGGCATCTTGGGCACATCTGTGATGAAAAATTGAAGATTTTAACCAAAGTTGCAAAAATAGGCTTATCTCACCGTTTCCAGCGCTTTTGGGCATCTTGGGCACATCTGTGATGAAAAATTGAAGATTTTAACCAAAGTTGCAAAAATAGGCTTATCTCACCGTTTCCAGCGCTTTTGGGCATCTTGGGCACATCTGTGATGAAAAATTGAAGATTTTAACCAAAGTTGCAAAAATAGGCTTATCTCACCGTTTCCAGCGCTTTTGCGCATCTTGGGCACATCTGTGATGAAAAATTTAAGATTTTAACCAAAGTTGCAAAAATAGGCTTATCTCACCGTTTCCAGCGCTTTTGCGCATCTTGGGCACATCTGTGATGAAAAATTGAAGATTTTAACCACAGTTGCAAAAATAGGCTTATCTCACCGTTTCCAGCGCTTTTGCGCATCTTGGGCACATCTGTGATGAAAAATTGAAGATTTTAACCAAAGTTGCAAAAATAGGCTTATCTCACCGTTTCCAGCGCTTTTGGGCATCTTGGGCACATCTGTGATGAAAAATTGAAGATTTTAACCAAAGTTGCAAAAATAGGCTTATCTCACCGTTTCCAGCGCTTTTGCGCATCTTGGGCACATCTGTGATGAAAAATTTAAGATTTTAACCAAAGTTGCAAAAATAGGCTTATCTCACCGTTTCCAGCGCTTTTGCGCATCTTGGGCACATCTGTGATGAAAAATTGAAGATTTTAACCAAAGTTGCAAAAATAGGCTTATCTCACCGTTTCCAGCGCTTTTGCGCATCTTGGGCACATCTGTGATGAAAAATTGAAGATTTTAACCAAAGTTGCAAAAATAGGCTTATCTCCCCGTTTCCAGCACTTTTTGGCACTTAGAGCCAATCTGACAGTAGAAACCGTGCAGTTGCTACTTTTTCATTGGGGTTTCCAAAACTTAAAATCTTTTTTTTAAAGAGTTCCTTTAGAGTTGAAACCAAGATTTCAAATTATCCTTTTTCATTATTATAATCCACTGTATGCATTTTAAGTATCAAGGAATTTGACTGAAGGCCTTTTGAGAAAACACGTTGATTAGTGACCCTATTTCATTATGGCAGTCAAACCACTGATTTTCAACTTTAGTCTATGAAACCTCCAAACCTTAAACATTGTTGCAAAATTAGGCTTATCTCACCGTTTCCAGCACTTTTGTGCACCTTGGGCATATCTGTGATGAAAAAATGAAGATTTTAACCAAAGTTGCAAAAATAGGCTTATCTCACCGTTTCCAGCGCATTTGGGCATCTTGGGCACATCTGTGATGAAAAATTGAAGATTTTAACCAAAGTTGCAAAAATAGGCTTATCTCACCGTTTCCAGCGCTTTTGGGCATCTTGGGCACATCTGTGATGAAAAATTGAAGATTTTAACCAAAGTTGCAAAAATAGGCTTATCTCACCGTTTCCAGCGCTTTTGGGCATCTTGGGCACATCTGTGATGAAAAATTGAAGATTTTAACCAAAGTTGCAAAAATAGGCTTATCTCACCGTTTCCAGCGCTTTTGCGCATCTTGGGCACATCTGTGATGAAAAATTTAAGATTTTAACCAAAGTTGCAAAAATAGGCTTATCTCACCGTTTCCAGCGCTTTTGCGCATCTTGGGCACATCTGTGATGAAAAATTGAAGATTTTAACCACAGTTGCAAAAATAGGCTTATCTCACCGTTTCCAGCGCTTTTGCGCATCTTGGGCACATCTGTGATGAAAAATTGAAGATTTTAACCAAAGTTGCAAAAATAGGCTTATCTCCCCGTTTCCAGCACTTTTTGGCACTTAGAGCCAATCTGACAGTAGAAACCGTGCAGTTGCTACTTTTTCATTGGGGTTTCCAAAACTTAAAATCTTTTTTTTAAAGAGTTCCTTTAGAGTTGAAACCAAGATTTCAAATTATCCTTTTTCATTATTATAATCCACTGTATGCATTTTAAGTATCAAGGAATTTGACTGAAGGCCTTTTGAGAAAACACGTTGATTAGTGACCCTATTTCATTATGGCAGTCAAACCACTGATTTTCAACTTTAGTCTATGAAACCTCTAAACCTTAAACATTGGTGCAAAATTAGGCTTATCTCACCGTTTCCAGCACTTTTGCGCACCTTGGGCACATCTGTGATGAAAAATTTAAGGTTTTAACCAAAGTTGCAAAAATAGGCTTATCTCACCGTTTTCAGCGCTTTTGCGCATCTTGGGCACATCTGTGATGAAAAATTGAAGATTTTAACCAAAGTTGCAAAAAAAGGCTTATCTCACCGTTTAAAGCGCTTTTGTGCATCTTGGGCACATCTGTGATGAAAAATTGAAGATTTTAACCATTGTTGCAAAAATAGGCTTATCTCCCCATTTCCAGCACTTTTTGGCACTTAGAGCCAATCTGACAGTAGAAACCGTGCAGTTGCTACTTTTTCATTGGGGTTTCCAAAACTTAAAATCTTTTTTTTAAAGAGTTCCTTTAGAGTTGAAACCAAGATTTCAAATTATCCTTTTTCATTATTATAATCCACTGTATGCATTTTAAGTATCAAGGAATTTGACTGAAGGCCTTTTGAGAAAACACGTTGATTAGTGTCCCTATTTCATTATGGCAGTCAAACCACTGATTTTCAACTTTAGTCTATGAAACCTCCAAACCTTAAACATTGTTGCAAAATTAGGCTTATCTCACCGTTTCCAGCACTTTTGTGCACCTTGGGCATATCTGTGATGAAAAAATGAAGATTTTAACCAAAGTTGCAAAAATAGGCTTATCTCACCGTTTCCAGCGCTTTTGGGCATCTTGGGCACATCTGTGATGAAAAATTGAAGATTTTAACCAAAGTTGCAAAAATAGGCTTATCTCACCGTTTCCAGCGCTTTTGGGCATCTTGGGCACATCTGTGATGAAAAATTGAAGATTTTAACCAAAGTTGCAAAAATAGGCTTATCTCACCGTTTCCAGCGCTTTTGGGCATCTTGGGCACATCTGTGATGAAAAATTGAAGATTTTAACCAAAGTTGCAAAAATAGGCTTATCTCACCGTTTCCAGCGCTTTTGCGCATCTTGGGCACATCTGTGATGAAAAATTTAAGATTTTAACCAAAGTTGCAAAAATAGGCTTATCTCACCGTTTCCAGCGCTTTTGCGCATCTTGGGCACATCTGTGATGAAAAATTTAAGATTTTAACCAAAGTTGCAAAAATAGGCTTATCTCACCGTTTCCAGCGCTTTTGCGCATCTTGGGCACATCTGTGATGAAAAATTGAAGATTTTAACCAAAGTTGCAAAAATAGGCTTATCTCCCCGTTTCCAGCACTTTTTGGCACTTAGAGCCAATCTGACAGTAGAAACCGTGCAGTTGCTACTTTTTCATTGGGGTTTCCAAAACTTAAAATCTTTTTTTTAAAGAGTTCCTTTAGAGTTGAAACCAAGATTTCAAATTATCCTTTTTCATTATTATAATCCACTGTATGCATTTTAAGTATCAAGGAATTTGACTGAAGGCCTTTTGAGAAAACACGTTGATTAGTGACCCTATTTCATTATGGCAGTCAAACCACTGATTTTCAACTTTAGTCTATGAAACCTCCAAACCTTAAACATTGTTGCAAAATTAGGCTTATCTCACCGTTTCCAGCACTTTTGTGCACCTTGGGCATATCTGTGATGAAAAAATGAAGATTTTAACCAAAGTTGCAAAAATAGGCTTATCTCACCGTTTCCAGCGCTTTTGCGCATCTTGGGCACATCTGTGATGAAAAATTGAAGATTTTCACCAAAGTTGCAAAAATAGGCTTATCTCACCGTTTAAAGCGCTTTTGTGCATCTTGGGCACATCTGTGATGAAAAATTGAAGATTTTAACCATTGTTGCAAAAATAGGCTTATCTCCCCATTTCCAGCACTTTTTGGCACTTAGAGCCAATCTGACAGTAGAAACCGTGCAGTTGCTACTTTTTCATTGGGGTTTCCAAAACTTAAAATCTTTTTTTTAAAGAGTTCCTTTAGAGTTGAAACCAAGATTTCAAATTATCCTTTTTCATTATTATAATCCACTGTATGCATTTTAAGTATCAAGGAATTTGACTGAAGGCCTTTTGAGAAAACACGTTGATTAGTGACCCTATTTCATTATGGCAGTCAAACCACTGATTTTCAACTTTAGTCTATAAAACCTCCAAACCTTAAACATTGTTGCAAAATTAGGCTTATCTCACCGTTTCCAGCACTTTTGTGCACCTTGGGCATATCTGTGATGAAAAAATGAAGATTTTAACCAAAGTTGCAAAAATAGGCTTATCTCACCGTTTCCAGCGCTTTTGGGCATCTTGGGCACATCTGTGATGAAAAATTGAAGATTTTAACCAAAGTTGCAAAAATAGGCTTATCTCACCGTTTCCAGCGCTTTTGGGCATCTTGGGCACATCTGTGATGAAAAATTGAAGATTTTAACCAAAGTTGCAAAAATAGGCTTATCTCACCGTTTCCAGCGCTTTTGGGCATCTTGGGCACATCTGTGATGAAAAATTGAAGATTTTAACCAAAGTTGCAAAAATAGGCTTATCTCACCGTTTCCAGCGCTTTTGCGCATCTTGGGCACATCTGTGATGAAAAATTTAAGATTTTAACCAAAGTTGCAAAAATAGGCTTATCTCACCGTTTCCAGCGCTTTTGCGCATCTTGGACACATCTGTGATGAAAAATTGAAGATTTTAACCAAAGTTGCAAAAATAGGCTTATCTCACCGTTTCCAGCGCTTTTGCGCATCTTGGGCACATCTGTGATGAAAAATTGAAGATTTTAACCAAAGTTGCAAAAATAGGCTTATCTCCCCGTTTCCAGCACTTTTTGGCACTTAGAGCCAATCTGACAGTAGAAACCGTGCAGTTGCTACTTTTTCATTGGGGTTTCCAAAACTTAAAATCTTTTTTTTAAAGAGTTCCTTTAGAGTTGAAACCAAGATTTCAAATTATCCTTTTTCATTATTATAATCCACTGTATGCATTTTAAGTATCAAGGAATTTGACTGAAGGCCTTTTGAGAAAACACGTTGATTAGTGACCCTATTTCATTATGGCAGTCAAACCACTGATTTTCAACTTTAGTCTATGAAACCTCTAAACCTTAAACATTGGTGCAAAATTAGGCTTATCTCACCGTTTCCAGCACTTTTGCGCACCTTGGGCACATCTGTGATGAAAAATTTAAGATTTTAACCAAAGTTGCAAAAATAGGCTTATCTCACCGTTTCCAGCGCTTTTGCGCATCTTGGGCACATCTGTGATGAAAAATTGAAGATTTTAACCAAAGTTGCAAAAATAGGCTTATCTCACCGTTTCAAGCGCTTTTGCGCATCTTGGGCACATCTGTGATGAAAAATTGAAGATTTTAACCAAAGTTGCAAAAATAGGCTTATCTCACCGTTTCCAGCGCTTTTGCGCATCTTGGGCACATCTGTGATGAAAAATTGAAGATTTTAACCATTGTTGCAAAAATAGGCTTATCTCCCCGTTTCCAGCACTTTTTGGCACTTAGAGCCAATCTGACATTAGAAACCGTGCAGTTGCTACTTTTTCATTGGGGTTTCCAAAACTTAAAATCTTTTTTTTAAAGAGTTCCTTTAGAGTTGAAACCAAGATTTCAAATTATCCTTTTCATTATTATAATCCACTGTATGCATTTTAAGTATCAAGGAATTTGACTGAAGGCCTTTTGAGAAAACACGTTGATTAGTGACCCTATTTCATTATGGCAGTCAAACCACTGATTTTCAACTTTGGTCTATGAAACCTCCAAACCTTAAACATTGTTGCAAAATTAGGCTTATCTCACCGTTTCCAGCACTTTTGTGCACCTTGGGCATATCTGTGATGAAAAAATGAAGATTTTAACCAAAGTTGCAAAAATAGGCTTATCTCACCGTTTCCAGCGCTTTTGTGCATCTTGGACACATCTGTGATGAAAAATTGAAGATTTTAACCATTGTTGCAAAAATAGGCTTATCTCACCGTTTCCAGCGCTTTTGTGCATCTTGGACACATCTGTGATGAAAAATTGAAGATTTTAACCAAAGTTGCAAAAATAGGCTTATCTCACCGTTTCCAGCGCTTTTGCGCATCTTGGGCACATCTGTGATGAAAAATTGAAGATTTTAACCAAAGTTGCAAAAATAGGCTTATCTCCCCATTTCCAGCACTTTTTGGCACTTAGAGCCAATCTGACAGTAGAAACCGTGCAGTTGCTACTTTTTCATTGGGGTTTCCAAAACTTAAAATCTTTTTTTTAAAGAGTTCCTTTAGAGTTGAAACCAAGATTTCAAATTATCCTTTTTCATTATTATAATCCACTGTATGCATTTTAAGTATCAAGGAATTTGACTGAAGGCCTTTTGAGAAAACACGTTGATTAGTGACCCTATTTCATTATGGCAGTCAAACCACTGATTTTCAACTTTAGTCTATGAAACCTCCAAACCTTAAACATTGTTGCAAAATTAGGCTTATCTCACCGTTTCCAGCACTTTTGTGCACCTTGGGCATATCTGTGATGAAAAAATGAAGATTTTAACCAAAGTTGCAAAAATAGGCTTATCTCACCGTTTCCAGCGCTTTTGGGCATCTTGGGCACATCTGTGATGAAAAATTGAAGATTTTAACCAAAGTTGCAAAAATAGGCTTATCTCACCGTTTCCAGCGCTTTTGGGCATCTTGGGCACATCTGTGATGAAAAATTGAAGATTTTAACCAAAGTTGCAAAAATAGGCTTATCTCACCGTTTCCAGCGCTTTTGGGCATCTTGGGCACATCTGTGATGAAAAATTGAAGATTTTAACCAAAGTTGCAAAAATAGGCTTATCTCACCGTTTCCAGCGCTTTTGCGCATCTTGGGCACATCTGTGATGAAAAATTTAAGATTTTAACCAAAGTTGCAAAAATAGGCTTATCTCACCGTTTCCAGCGCTTTTGCGCATCTTGGGCACATCTGTGATGAAAAATTGAAGATTTTAACCAAAGTTGCAAAAATAGGCTTATCTCACCGTTTCCAGCGCTTTTGCGCATCTTGGGCACATCTGTGATGAAAAATTGAAGATTTTAACCAAAGTTGCAAAAATAGGCTTATCTCCCCGTTTCCAGCACTTTTTGGCACTTAGAGCCAATCTGACAGTAGAAACCGTGCAGTTGCTACTTTTTCATTGGGGTTTCCAAAACTTAAAATCTTTTTTTTAAAGAGTTCCTTTAGAGTTGAAACCAAGATTTCAAATTATCCTTTTTCATTATTATAATCCACTGTATGCATTTTAAGTTTCAAGGAATTTGACTGAAGGCCTTTTGAGAAAACACGTTGATTAGTGACCCTATTTCATTATGGCAGTCAAACCACTGATTTTCAACTTTAGTCTATGAAACCTCCAAACCTTAAACATTGTTGCAAAATTAGGCTTATCTCACCGTTTCCAGCACTTTTGTGCACCTTGGGCATATCTGTGATGAAAAAATGAAGATTTTAACCAAAGTTGCAAAAATAGGCTTATCTCACCGTTTCCAGCGCTTTTGGGCATCTTGGGCACATCTGTGATGAAAAATTGAAGATTTTAACCAAAGTTGCAAAAATAGGCTTATCTCACCGTTTCCAGCGCTTTTGGGCATCTTGGGCACATCTGTGATGAAAAATTGAAGATTTTAACCAAAGTTGCAAAAATAGGCTTATCTCACCGTTTCCAGCGCTTTTGGGCATCTTGGGCACATCTGTGATGAAAAATTGAAGATTTTAACCAAAGTTGCAAAAATAGGCTTATCTCACCGTTTCCAGCGCTATTGCGCATCTTGGGCACATCTGTGATGAAAAATTTAAGATTTTAACCAAAGTTGCAAAAATAGGCTTATCTCACCGTTTCCAGCGCTTTTGCGCATCTTGGGCACATCTGTGATGAAAAATTGAAGATTTTAACCAAAGTTGCAAAAATAGGCTTATCTCCCCGTTTCCAGCACTTTTTGGCACTTAGAGCCAATCTGACAGTAGAAACCGTGCAGTTGCTACTTTTTCATTGGGGTTTCCAAAACTTAAAATCTTTTTTTTAAAGAGTTCCTTTAGAGTTGAAACCAAGATTTCAAATTATCCTTTTTCATTATTATAATCCACTGTATGCATTTTAAGTATCAAGGAATTTGACTGAAGGCCTTTTGAGAAAACACGTTGATTAGTGACCCTATTTCATTATGGCAGTCAAACCACTGATTTTCAACTTTAGTCTATGAAACCTCCAAACCTTAAACATTGTTGCAAAATTAGGCTTATCTCACCGTTTCCAGCACTTTTGTGCACCTTGGGCATATCTGTGATGAAAAAATGAAGATTTTAACCAAAGTTGCAAAAATAGGCTTATCTCACCGTTTCCAGCGCTTTTGGGCATCTTGGGCACATCTGTGATGAAAAATTGAAGATTTTAACCAAAGTTGCAAAAATAGGCTTATCTCACCGTTTCCAGCGCTTTTGGGCATCTTGGGCACATCTGTGATGAAAAATTGAAGATTTTAACCAAAGTTGCAAAAATAGGCTTATCTCACCGTTTCCAGCGCTTTTGGGCATCTTGGGCACATCTGTGATGAAAAATTGAAGATTTTAACCAAAGTTGCAAAAATAGGCTTATCTCACCGTTTCCAGCGCTTTTGCGCATCTTGGGCACATCTGTGATGAAAAATTTAAGATTTTAACCAAAGTTGCAAAAATAGGCTTATCTCACCGTTTCCAGCGCTTTTGCGCATCTTGGGCACATCTGTGATGAAAAATTGAAGATTTTAACCAAAGTTGCAAAAATAGGCTTATCTCACCGTTTCCAGCGCTTTTGCGCATCTTGGGCACATCTGTGATGAAAAATTGAAGATTTTAACCAAAGTTGCAAAAATAGGCTTATCTCCCCGTTTCCAGCACTTTTTGGCACTTAGAGCCAATCTGACAGTAGAAACCGTGCAGTTGCTACTTTTTCATTGGGGTTTCCAAAACTTAAAATCTTTTTTTTAAAGAGTTCCTTTAGAGTTGAAACCAAGATTTCAAATTATCCTTTTTCATTATTATAATCCACTGTATGCATTTTAAGTATCAAGGAATTTGACTGAAGGCCTTTTGAGAAAACACGTTGATTAGTGACCCTATTTCATTATGGCAGTCAAACCACTGATTTTCAACTTTAGTCTATGAAACCTCTAAACCTTAAACATTGGTGCAAAATTAGGCTTATCTCACCGTTTCCAGCACTTTTGCGCACCTTGGGCACATCTGTGATGAAAAATTTAAGATTTTAACCAAAGTTGCAAAAATAGGCTTATCTCACCGTTTCCAGCGCTTTTGCGCATCTTGGGCACATCTGTGATGAAAAATTGAAGATTTTAACCAAAGTTGCAAAAATAGGCTTATCTCACCGTTTCAAGCGCTTTTGCGCATCTTGGGCACATCTGTGATGAAAAATTGAAGATTTTAACCAAAGTTGCAAAAATAGGCTTATCTCACCGTTTCCAGCGCTTTTGTGCATCTTGGGCACATCTGTGATGAAAAATTGAAGATTTTAACCAAAGTTGCAAAAATAGGCTTATCTCACCGTTTCCAGCGCTTTTGTGCATCTTGGACACATCTGTGATTAAAAATTGAAGATTTTAACCAAAGTTGCAAAAATAGGCTTATCTCCCCGTTTCCAGCACTTTTTGGCACTTAGAGCGAATCTGACAGTAGAAACCGTGCAGTTGCTACTTTTTCATTGGGGTTTCCAAAACTTAAAATCTTTTTTTAAAGAGTTCCTTTAGAGTTGAAACCAAGATTTCAAATTATCCTTTTTCATTATTATAATCCACTGTATGCATTTTAAGTATCAAGGAAATTGAGTGAAGGCCTTTTGAGAAAACACGTTGATTAGTGACCCTATTTCATTATGGCAGTCAAACCACTGATTTTCAACTTTAGTCTATGAAACCTCCAAACCTTAAACATTGTTGCAAAATTAGGCTTATCTCACCGTTTCCAGCACTTTTGCGCACCTTGGGCACATCTGTGATGAAAAATTTAAGATTTTAACCAAAGTTGCAAAAATAGGCTTATCTCACCGTTTCCAGCGCTTTTGCGCATCTTGGGCACATCTGTGATGAAAAATTGAAGATTTTAACCAAAGTTGCAAAAATAGGCTTATCTCACCGTTTCGAGCGCTTTTGTGCATCTTGGACACATCTGTGATGAAAAATTGAAGATTTTAACCATTGTTGCAAAAATAGGCTTATCTCCCCGTTTCCAGCACTTTTTGTTACTTAGAGCGAATCTGACAGTAGAAACCGTGCAGTTGCTACTTTTTCATTGGGGTTTCCAAAACTTAAAATCTTTTTTTTAAAGAGTTCCTTTAGAGTTGAAACCAAGATTTCAAATTATCCTTTTTCATTATTATAATCCACTGTATGCATTTTAAGTATCAAGGAAATTGAGTGAAGGCCTTTTGAGAAAACACGTTGATTAGTGACCCTATTTCATTATGGCAGTCAAACCACTGATTTTTAACTTTAGTCTATGAAACCTCAAAACCTTAAACATTGTTGCAAAATTAGGCTTATCTCACCGTTTCCAGCACTTTTGTGCACCTTGGGCATATCTGTGATGAAAAAATGAAGATTTTAACCAAAGTTGCAAAAATAGGCTTATCTCACCGTTTCCAGCGCTTTTGCGCATCTTGGGCACATCTGTGATGAAAAATTGAAGATTTTAACCAAAGTTGCAAAAATAGGCTTATCTCACCGTTTCCAGCGCTTTTGGGCATCTTGGGCACATCTGTGATGAAAAATTTAAGATTTTAACCAAAGTTGCAAAAATAGGCTTATCTCCCCGTTTCCAGCTCTTTTTGGCACTTAGAGCGAATCTGACAGTAGAAACCGTGCAGTTGCTACTTTTTCATTGGGGTTTCCAAAACTTAAAATCTTTTTTTTAAAGAGTTCCTTTAGAGTTGAAACCAAGATTTCAAATTATCCTTTTTCATTATTATAATCCACTGTATGCATTTTAAGTATCAAGGAATTTGACTGAAGGCCTTTTGAGAAAACACGTTGATTAGTGACCCTATTTCATTATGGCAGTCAAACCACTGATTTTCAACTTTAGTCTATGAAACCTCCAAACCTTAAACATTGTTGCAAAATTAGGCTTATCTCACCGTTTCCAGCGCTTTTGGGCATCTTGGGCACATCTGTGATGAAAAATTGAAGATTTTAACCAAAGTTGCAAAAATAGGCTTATCTCACCGTTTCCAGCGCTTTTGTGCATCTTGGGCACATCTGTGATGAAAAATTGAAGATTTTAACCAAAGTTGCAAAAATAGGCTTATCTCACCGTTTCCAGCGCTTTTGTGCATCTTGGACACATCTGTGATGAAAAATTGAAGATTTTAACCATTGTTGCAAAAATAGGCTTATCTCCCCGTTTACAGCACTTTTTGGCACTTAGAGCGAATCTGACAGTAGAAACCGTGCAGTTGCTACTTTTTCATTGGGGTTTCTAAAACTTAAAATCTTTTTTTTAAAGAGTTCCTTTAGAGTAGAAACCAAGATTTCAAATTATCCTTTTTCATTATTATAATCCACTGTATGCATTTAAGTATCAAGGAATTTGACTGAAGGCCTTTTGAGAAAACACGTTGATTAGTGACCCTATTTCATTATGGCAGTCAAACCACTGATTTTCAACTTTGGTCTATGTAACCTTCAAACCTTAAACATTGTTGCAAAATTAGGCTTATCTCACCGTTTCCAGCACTTTTGTGCACCTTGGGCATATCTGTGATGAAAAAATGAAGATTTTAACCAAAGTTGCAAAAATAGGCTTATCTCACCGTTTCCAGCGCTTTTGTGCATCTTGGACACATCTGTGATGAAAAATTGAAGATTTTAACCATTGTTGCAAAAATAGGCTTATCTCACCGTTTCCAGCGCTTTTGTGCATCTTGGACACATCTGTGATGAAAAATTGAAGATTTTAACCAAAGTTGCAAAAATAGGCTTATCTCACCGTTTCCAGCGCTTTTGTGCATCTTGGGCACATCTGTGATGAAAAATTGAAGATTTTAACCATTGTTGCAAAAATAGGCTTATCTCCCCGTTTCCAGCACTTTTTGGCACTTAGAGCGAATCTGACAGTAGAAACCGTGCAGTTGCTACTTTTTCATTGGGGTTTCCAAAACTTAAAATCTTTTTTTTAAAGAGTTCCTTTAGAGTTGAAACCAAGATTTCAAATTATCCTTTTTCATTATTATAATCCACTGTATGCATTTTAAGTATCAAGGAATTTGACTGAAGGCCTTTTGAGAAAACACGTTGATTAGTGACCCTATTTCATTATGGCAGTCAAACCACTGATTTTCAACTTTAGTCTATGAAACCTCCAAACCTTAAACATTGTTGCAAAATTAGGCTTATCTCACCGTTTCCAGCACTTTTGTGCACCTTGGGCATATCTGTGATGAAAAAATGAAGATTTTAACCAAAGTTGCAAAAATAGGCTTATCTCACCGTTTCCAGCGCTTTTGGGCATCTTGGGCACATCTGTGATGAAAAATTGAAGATTTTAACCAAAGTTGCAAAAATAGGCTTATCTCACCGTTTCAAGCGCTTTTGCGCATCTTGGGCACATCTGTGATGAAAAATTGAAGATTTTAACCATTGTTGCAAAAATAGGCTTATCTCCCCGTTTCCAGCACTTTTTGGCACTTAGAGCCAATCTGACAGTAGAAACCGTGCAGTTGCTACTTTTTCATTGGGGTTTCCAAAACTTAAAATCTTTTTTTAAAGAGTTCCTTTAGAGTTGAAACCAAGATTTCAAATTATCCTTTTTCATTATTATAATCCACTGTATGCATTTTAAGTATCAAGGAATTTGACTGAAGGCCTTTTGAGAAAACACGTTGATTAGTGACCCTATTTCATTATGGCAGTCAAACCACTGATTTTCAACTTTGGTCTATGAAACCTCCAAACCTTAAACATTGTTGCAAAATTAGGCTTATCTCACCGTTTCCAGCACTTTTGTGCACCTTGGGCATATCTGTGATGAAAAAATGAAGATTTTAACCAAAGTTGCAAAAATAGGCTTATCTCACCGTTTCCAGCGCTTTTGTGCATCTTGGACACATCTGTGATGAAAAATTGAAGATTTTAACCATTGTTGCAAAAATAGGCTTATCTCACCGTTTCCAGCGCTTTTGTGCATCTTGGACACATCTGTGATGAAAAATTGAAGATTTTAACCAAAGTTGCAAAAATAGGCTTATCTCACCGTTTCCAGCGCTTTCGCGCATCTTGGGCACATCTGTGATGAAAAATTGAAGATTTTAACCAAAGTTGCGAAAAATAGGCTTATCTCACCGTTTCAAGCGCTTTTGCGCATCTTGGGCACATCTGTGATGAAAAATTGAAGATTTTAACCAAAGTTGCAAAAATAGGCTTATCTCACCGTTTCCAGCGCTTTTGCGCATCTTGGGCACATCTGTGATGAAAAATTAAAGATTTTAACCATTGTTGCAAAAATAGGCTTATCTCCCCGTTTCCAGCACTTTTTGGCACTTAGAGCCAATCTGACAGTAGAAACCGTGCAGTTGCTACTTTTTCATTGGGGTTTCCAAAACTTAAAATCTTTTTTTTAAAGAGTTCCTTTAGAGTTGAAACCAAGATTTCAAATTATCCTTTTTCATTATTATAATCCACTGTATGCATTTTAAGTATCAAGGAATTTGACTGAAGGCCTTTTGAGAAAACACGTTGATTAGTGACCCTATTTCATTATGGCAGTCAAACCACTGATTTTCAACTTTGGTCTATGAAACCTCCAAACCTTAAACATTGTTGCAAAATTAGGCTTATCTCACCGCTTCCAGCACTTTTGTGCACCTTGGGCATATCTGTGATGAAAAAATGAAGATTTTAACCAAAGTTGCAAAAATAGGCTTATCTCACCGTTTCCAGCGCTTTTGTGCATCTTGGGCACATCTGTGATGAAAAATTGAAGATTTTAACCAAAGTTGCAAAAATAGGCTTATCTCCCCGTTTCCAGCACTTTTTGGCACTTAGAGCGAATCTGACAGTAGAAACCGTGCAGTTGCTACTTTTTCATTGGGGTTTCCAAAACTTAAAATCTTTTTTTTAAAGAGTTCCTTTAGAGTTGAAACCAAGATTTCAAATTATCCTTTTTCATTATTATAATCCACTGTATGCATTTTAAGTATCAAGGAAATTGAGTGAAGGCCTTTTGAGAAAACACGTTGATTAGTGACCCTATTTCATTATGGCAGTCAAACCACTGATTTTCAACTTTAGTCTATGAAACCTCCAAACCTTAAACATTGTTGCAAAATTAGGCTTATCTCACCGTTTCCAGCACTTTTGCGCACCATGGGCACATCTGTGATGAAAAATTTAAGATTTTAACCAAAGTTGCAAAAATAGGCTTATCTCACCGTTTCCAGCGCTTTTGCGCATCTTGGGCACATCTGTGATGAAAAATTGAAGATTTTAACCAAAGTTGCAAAAATAGGCTTATCTCACCGTTTCCAGCGCTTTTGGGCATCTTGGGCACATCTGTGATGAAAAATTTAAGATTTTAACCAAAGTTGCAAAAATAGGCTTATCTCACCGTTTCCAGCGCTTTTGTGCATCTTGGACACATCTGTGATTAAAAATTGAAGATTTTAACCATTGTTGCAAAAATAGGCTTATCTCCCCGTTTCCAGCTCTTTTTGGCACTTAGAGCGAATCTGACAGTAGAAACCGTGCAGTTGCTACTTTTTCATTGGGGTTTCCAAAACTTAAAATCTTTTTTTAAAGAGTTCCTTTAGAGTTGAAACCAAGATTTCAAATTATCCTTTTTCATTATTATAATCCACTGTATGCATTTTAAGTATCAAGGAAATTGAGTGAAGGCCTTTTGAGAAAACACGTTGATTAGTGACCCTATTTCATTATGGCAGTCAAACCACTGATTTTTAACTTTAGTCTATGAAACCTCCAAACCTTAAACATTGTTGCAAAATTAGGCTTATCTCACCGTTTCCAGCACTTTTGTGCACCTTGGGCATATCTGTGATGAAAAAATGAAGATTTTAACCAAAGTTTCAAAAATAGGCTTATCTCACCGTTTCCAGCGCTTTTGCGCATCTTGGGCACATCTGTGATGAAAAATTGAAGATTTTAACCAAAGTTGCAAAAATAGGCTTATCTCACCGTTTACAGCGCTTTTGGGCATCTTGGGCACATCTGTGATGAAAAATTTAAGATTTTAACCAAAGTTGCAAAAATAGGCTTATCTCACCGTTTCCAGCTCTTTTTGGCACTTAGAGCGAATCTGACAGTAGAAACCGTGCAGTTAATACTTTTTCATTGGGTTTCCAAAACTTAAAATCTTTTTTTTAAAGAGTTCCTTTAGAGTTGAAACCAAGATTTCAAATTATCCTTTTTCATTATTATAATCCACTGTATGCATTTTAAGTATCAAGGAATTTGACTGAAGGCCTTTTGAGAAAACACGTTGATTAGTGACCCTATTTCATTATGGCAGTCAAACCACTGATTTTCAACTTTAGTCTATGAAACCTCCAAACCTTAAACATTGTTGCAAAATTAGGCTTATCTCACCGTTTCCAGCACTTTTGTGCACCTTGGGCATATCTGTGATGAAAAAATGAAGATTTTAACCAAAGTTGCAAAAATAGGCTTATCTCACCGTTTCCAGCGCTTTTGGGCATCTTGGGCACATCTGTGATGAAAAATTGAAGATTTTAACCAAAGTTGCAAAAATAGGCTTATCTCACCGTTTCAAGCGCTTTTGCGCATCTTGGGCACATCTGTGATGAAAAATTGAAGATTTTAACCATTGTTGCAAAAATAGGCTTATCTCCCCGTTTCCAGCACTTTTTGGCACTTAGAGCCAATCTGACAGTAGAAACCGTGCAGTTGCTACTTTTTCATTGGGGTTTCCAAAACTTAAAATCTTTTTTTAAAGAGTTCCTTTAGAGTTGAAACCAAGATTTCAAATTATCCTTTTTCATTATTATAATCCACTGTATGCATTTTAAGTATCAAGGAATTTGACTGAAGGCCTTTTGAGAAAACACGTTGATTAGTGACCCTATTTCATTATGGCAGTCAAACCACTGATTTTCAACTTTGGTCTATGAAACCTCCAAACCTTAAACATTGTTGCAAAATTAGGCTTATCTCACCGTTTCCAGCACTTTTGTGCACCTTGGGCATATCTGTGATGAAAAAATGAAGATTTTAACCAAAGTTGCAAAAATAGGCTTATCTCACCGTTTCCAGCGCTTTTGTGCATCTTGGACACATCTGTGATGAAAAATTGAAGATTTTAACCATTGTTGCAAAAATAGGCTTATCTCACCGTTTCCAGCGCTTTTGTGCATCTTGGACACATCTGTGATGAAAAATTGAAGATTTTAACCAAAGTTGCAAAAATAGGCTTATCTCACCGTTTCCAGCGCTTTCGCGCATCTTGGGCACATCTGTGATGAAAAATTGAAGATTTTAACCAAAGTTGCGAAAAATAGGCTTATCTCACCGTTTCAAGCGCTTTTGCGCATCTTGGGCACATCTGTGATGAAAAATTGAAGATTTTAACCAAAGTTGCAAAAATAGGCTTATCTCACCGTTTCCAGCGCTTTTGCGCATCTTGGGCACATCTGTGATGAAAAATTAAAGATTTTAACCATTGTTGCAAAAATAGGCTTATCTCCCCGTTTCCAGCACTTTTTGGCACTTAGAGCCAATCTGACAGTAGAAACCGTGCAGTTGCTACTTTTTCATTGGGGTTTCCAAAACTTAAAATCTTTTTTTTAAAGAGTTCCTTTAGAGTTGAAACCAAGATTTCAAATTATCCTTTTTCATTATTATAATCCACTGTATGCATTTTAAGTATCAAGGAATTTGACTGAAGGCCTTTTGAGAAAACACGTTGATTAGTGACCCTATTTCATTATGGCAGTCAAACCACTGATTTTCAACTTTGGTCTATGAAACCTCCAAACCTTAAACATTGTTGCAAAATTAGGCTTATCTCACCGCTTCCAGCACTTTTGTGCACCTTGGGCATATCTGTGATGAAAAAATGAAGATTTTAACCAAAGTTGCAAAAATAGGCTTATCTCACCGTTTCCAGCGCTTTTGTGCATCTTGGGCACATCTGTGATGAAAAATTGAAGATTTTAACCAAAGTTGCAAAAATAGGCTTATCTCCCCGTTTCCAGCACTTTTTGGCACTTAGAGCGAATCTGACAGTAGAAACCGTGCAGTTGCTACTTTTTCATTGGGGTTTCCAAAACTTAAAATCTTTTTTTTAAAGAGTTCCTTTAGAGTTGAAACCAAGATTTCAAATTATCCTTTTTCATTATTATAATCCACTGTATGCATTTTAAGTATCAAGGAAATTGAGTGAAGGCCTTTTGAGAAAACACGTTGATTAGTGACCCTATTTCATTATGGCAGTCAAACCACTGATTTTCAACTTTAGTCTATGAAACCTCCAAACCTTAAACATTGTTGCAAAATTAGGCTTATCTCACCGTTTCCAGCACTTTTGCGCACCATGGGCACATCTGTGATGAAAAATTTAAGATTTTAACCAAAGTTGCAAAAATAGGCTTATCTCACCGTTTCCAGCGCTTTTGCGCATCTTGGGCACATCTGTGATGAAAAATTGAAGATTTTAACCAAAGTTGCAAAAATAGGCTTATCTCACCGTTTCCAGCGCTTTTGGGCATCTTGGGCACATCTGTGATGAAAAATTTAAGATTTTAACCAAAGTTGCAAAAATAGGCTTATCTCACCGTTTCCAGCGCTTTTGTGCATCTTGGACACATCTGTGATTAAAAATTGAAGATTTTAACCATTGTTGCAAAAATAGGCTTATCTCCCCGTTTCCAGCTCTTTTTGGCACTTAGAGCGAATCTGACAGTAGAAACCGTGCAGTTGCTACTTTTTCATTGGGGTTTCCAAAACTTAAAATCTTTTTTTTAAAGAGTTCCTTTAGAGTTGAAACCAAGATTTCAAATTATCCTTTTTCATTATTATAATCCACTGTATGCATTTTAAGTATCAAGGAAATTGAGTGAAGGCCTTTTGAGAAAACACGTTGATTAGTGACCCTATTTCATTATGGCAGTCAAACCACTGATTTTTAACTTTAGTCTATGAAACCTCCAAACCTTAAACATTGTTGCAAAATTAGGCTTATCTCACCGTTTCCAGCACTTTTGTGCACCTTGGGCATATCTGTGATGAAAAAATGAAGATTTTAACCAAAGTTTCAAAAATAGGCTTATCTCACCGTTTCCAGCGCTTTTGCGCATCTTGGGCACATCTGTGATGAAAAATTGAAGATTTTAACCAAAGTTGCAAAAATAGGCTTATCTCACCGTTTACAGCGCTTTTGGGCATCTTGGGCACATCTGTGATGAAAAATTTAAGATTTTAACCAAAGTTGCAAAAATAGGCTTATCTCACCGTTTCCAGCGCTTTTGTGCATCTTGGACACATCTGTGATTAAAAATTGAAGATTTTAACCATTGTTGCAAAAATAGGCTTATCTCCCCGTTTCCAGCTCTTTTTGGCACTTAGAGCGAATCTGACAGTAGAAACCGTGCAGTTAATACTTTTTCATTGGGTTTCCAAAACTTAAAATCTTTTTTTTAAAGAGTTCCTTTAGAGTTGAAACCAAGATTTCAAATTATCCTTTTTCATTATTATAATCCACTGTATGCATTTTAAGTATCAAGGAATTTGACTGAAGGCCTTTTGAGAAAACACGTTGATTAGTGACCCTATTTCATTATGGCAGTCAAACCACTGATTTTCAACTTTAGTCTATGAAACCTCCAAACCTTAAACATTGTTGCAAAATTAGGCTTATCTCACCGTTTCCAGCACTTTTGTGCACCTTGGGCATATCTGTGATGAAAAAATGAAGATTTTAACCAAAGTTGCAAAAATAGGCTTATCTCACCGTTTCCAGCGCTTTTGGGCATCTTGGGCACATCTGTGATGAAAAATTGAAGATTTTAACCAAAGTTGCGAAAATAGGCTTATCTCACCGTTTCCAGCGCTTTTGGGCATCTTGGGCACATCTGTGATGAAAAATTGAAGATTTTAACCAAAGTTGCAAAAATAGGCTTATCTCACCGTTTCCAGCGCTTTTGTGCATCTTGGGCACATCTGTGATGAAAAATTGAAGATTTTAACCAAAGTTGCAAAAATAGGCTTATCTCACCGTTTCCAGCGATTTTGTGCATCTTGGACACATCTGTGATGAAAAATTGAAGATTTTAACCATTGTTGCAAAAATAGGCTTATCTCCCCGTTTCCAGCTCTTTTTGGCACTTAGAGCGAATCTGACAGTAGAAACCGTGCAGTTGCTACTTTTTCATTGGGGTTTCCAAAACTTAAAATCTTTTTTTTAAAGAGTTCCTTTAGAGTTGAAACCAAGATTTCAAATCATCCTTTTTCATTATTATAATCCACTGTATGCATTTTAAGTATCAAGGAATTTGACTGAAGGCCTTTTGAGAAAACACGTTGATTAGTGACCCTATTTCATTATGGCAGTCAAACCACTGATTTTCAACTTTAGTCTATGAAACCTCCAAACCTTAAACATTGTTGCAAAATTAGGCTTATCTCACCGTTTCCAGCACTTTTGTGCACCTTGGGCATATCTGTGATGAAAAAATGAAGATTTTAACCAAAGTTGCAAAAATAGGCTTATCTCACCGTTTCCAGCGCTTTTGGGCATCTTGGGCACATCTGTGATGAAAAATTGAAGATTTTAACCAAAGTTGCAAAAATAGGCTTATCTCACCGTTTCAAGCGCTTTTGCGCATCTTGGGCACATCTGTGATGAAAAATTGAAGATTTTAACCAAAGTTGCAAAAATAGGCTTATCTCACCGTTTCCAGCGCTTTTGCGCATCTTGGGCACATCTGTGATGAAAAATTGAAGATTTTAACCATTGTTGCAAAAATAGGCTTATCTCCCCGTTTCCAGCACTTTTTGGCACTTAGAGCCAATCTGACAGTAGAAACCGTGCAGTTGCTACTTTTTCATTGGGGTTTCCAAAACTTAAAATCTTTTTTTTAAAGAGTTCCTTTAGAGTTGAAACCAAGATTTCAAATTATCCTTTTTCATTATTATAATCCACTGTATGCATTTTAAGTATCAAGGAATTTGACTGAAGGCCTTTTGAGAAAACACGTTGATTAGTGACCCTATTTCATTATGGCAGTCAAACCACTGATTTTCAACTTTGGTCTATGAAACCTCCAAACCTTAAACATTGTTGCAAAATTAGGCTTATCTCACCGTTTCCAGCACTTTTGTGCACCTTGGGCATATCTGTGATGAAAAAATGAAGATTTTAACCAAAGTTGCAAAAATAGGCTTATCTCACCGTTTCCAGCGCTTTTGTGCATCTTGGACACATCTGTGATGAAAAATTGAAGATTTTAACCAAAGTTGCAAAAATAGGCTTATCTCACCGTTTCCAGCGCTTTTGCGCATCTTGGGCACATCTGTGATTAAAAATTGAAGATTTTAACCAAAGTTGCAAAAATAGGCTTATCTCACCGTTTCAAGCGCTTTTGCGCATCTTGGGCACATCTGTGATGAAAAATTGAAGATTTTAACCAAAGTTGCAAAAATAGGCTTATCTCACCGTTTCCAGCGCTTTTGGGCATCTTGGGCACATCTGTGATGAAAAATTGAAGATTTTAACCAAAGTTGCGAAAATAGGCTTATCTCACCGTTTCCAGCGCTTTTGTGCATCTTGGGCACATCTGTGATGAAAAATTGAAGATTTTAACCAAAGTTGCAAAAATAGGCTTATCTCACCGTTTCCAGCGATTTTGTGCATCTTGGACACATCTGTGATGAAAAATTGAAGATTTTAACCATTGTTGCAAAAATAGGCTTATCTCCCCGTTTCCAGCTCTTTTTGGCACTTAGAGCGAATCTGACAGTAGAAACCGTGCAGTTGCTACTTTTTCATTGGGGTTTCCAAAACTTAAAATCTTTTTTTTAAAGAGTTCCTTTAGAGTTGAAACCAAGATTTCAAATCATCCTTTTTCATTATTATTATCCACTGTATGCATTTTAAGTATCAAGGAATTTGACTGAAGGCCTTTTGAGAAAACACGTTGATTAGTGACCCTATTTCATTATGGCAGTCAAACCACTGATTTTCAACTTTAGTCTATGAAACCTCCAAACCTTAAACATTGTTGCAAAATTAGGCTTATCTCACCGTTTCCAGCACTTTTGTGCACCTTGGGCATATCTGTGATGAAAAAATGAAGATTTTAACCAAAGTTGCAAAAATAGGCTTATCTCACCGTTTCCAGCGCTTTTGGGCATCTTGGGCACATCTGTGATGAAAAATTGAAGATTTTAACCAAAGTTGCAAAAATAGGCTTATCTCACCGTTTCAAGCGCTTTTGCGCATCTTGGGCACATCTGTGATGAAAAATTGAAGATTTTAACCAAAGTTGCAAAAATAGGCTTATCTCACCGTTTCCAGCGCTTTTGCGCATCTTGGGCACATCTGTGATGAAAAATTGAAGATTTTAACCATTGTTGCAAAAATAGGCTTATCTCCCCGTTTCCAGCACTTTTTGGCACTTAGAGCCAATCTGACAGTAGAAACCGTGCAGTTGCTACTTTTTCATTGGGGTTTCCAAAACTTAAAATCTTTTTTTTAAAGAGTTCCTTTAGAGTTGAAACCAAGATTTCAAATTATCCTTTTTCATTATTATAATCCACTGTATGCATTTTAAGTATCAAGGAATTTGACTGAAGGCCTTTTGAGAAAACACGTTGATTAGTGACCCTATTTCATTATGGCAGTCAAACCACTGATTTTCAACTTTGGTCTATGAAACCTCCAAACCTTAAACATTGTTGCAAAATTAGGCTTATCTCACCGTTTCCAGCACTTTTGTGCACCTTGGGCATATCTGTGATGAAAAAATGAAGATTTTAACCAAAGTTGCAAAAATAGGCTTATCTCACCGTTTCCAGCGCTTTTGTGCATCTTGGACACATCTGTGATGAAAAATTGAAGATTTTAACCAAAGTTGCAAAAATAGGCTTATCTCACCGTTTCCAGCGCTTTTGCGCATCTTGGGCACATCTGTGATTAAAAATTGAAGATTTTAACCAAAGTTGCAAAAATAGGCTTATCTCACCGTTTCAAGCGCTTTTGCGCATCTTGGGCACATCTGTGATGAAAAATTGAAGATTTTAACCAAAGTTGCAAAAATAGGCTTATCTCACCGTTTCCAGCGCTTTTGCGCATCTTGGGCACATCTGTGATGAAAAATTGAAGATTTTAACCATTGTTGCAAAAATAGGCTTATCTCCCCGTTTCCAGCACTTTTTGGCACTTAGAGCCAATCTGACAGTAGAAACCGTGCAGTTGCTACTTTTTCATTGGGGTTTCCAAAACTTAAAATCTTTTTTTTAAAGAGTTCCTTTAGAGTTGAAACCAAGATTTCAAATTATCCTTTTTCATTATTATAATCCACTGTATGCATTTTAAGTATCAAGGAATTTGACTGAAGGCCTTTTGAGAAAACACGTTGATTAGTGACCCTATTTCATTATGGCAGTCAAACCACTGATTTTCAACTTTGGTCTATGAAACCTCCAAACCTTAAACATTGTTGCAAAATAAGGCTTATCTCACCGTTTCCAGCACTTTTGTGCACCTTGGGCATATCTGTGATGAAAAAATGAAGATTTTAACCAAAGTTGCAAAAATAGGCTTATCTCACCGTTTCCAGCGCTTTTGCGCATCTTGGGCACATCTGTGATGAAAAATTGAAGATTTTAACCATTGTTGCAAAAATAGGCTTATCTCCCCGTTTCCAGCACTTTTTGGCACTTAGAGCCAATCTGACAGTAGAAACCGTGCAGTTGCTACTTTTTCATTGGGGTTTCCAAAACTTAAAATCTTTTTTTTAAAGAGTTCCTTTAGAGTTGAAACCAAGATTTCAAATTATCCTTTTTCATTATTATAATCCACTGTATGCATTTTAAGTATCAAGGAATTTGACTGAAGGCCTTTTGAGAAAACACGTTGATTAGTGACCCTATTTCATTATGGCAGTCAAACCACTGATTTTCAACTTTAGTCTATGAAACCTCCAAACCTTAAACATTGTTGCAAAATTAGGCTTATCTCACCGTTTCCAGCACTTTTGCGCACCTTGGGCACATCTGTGATGAAAAATTTAAGATTTTAACCAAAGTTGCAAAAATAGGCTTATCTCACCGTTTCCAGCGCTTTTGCGCATCTTGGGCACATCTGTGATGAAAAATTGAAGATTTTAACCAAAGTTGCAAAAATAGGCTTATCTCACCGTTTCCAGCGCTTTTGTGCATCTTGGGCACATCTGTGATGAAAAATTGAAGATTTTAACCAAAGTTGCAAAAATAGGCTTATCTCACCGTTTCCAGCACTTTTTGGCACTTAGAGCCAATCTGACAGTAGAAACCGTGCAGTTGCTACTTTTTCATTGGGGTTTCCAAAACTTAAAATCTTTTTTTTAAAGAGTTCCTTTAGAGTTGAAACCAAGATTTCAAATTATCCTTTTTCATTATTATAATCCACTGTATGCATTTTAAGTATCAAGGAATTTGACCGAAGGCCTTTTGAGAAAACACGTTGATTAGTGACCCTATTTCATTATGGCAGTCAAACCACTGATTTTCAACTTTAGTCTATGAAACCTCCAAACCTTAAACATTGTTGCAAAATTAGGCTTATCTCACCGTTTCCAGCACTTTTGCGCACCTTGGGCACATCTGTGATGAAAAATGTAAGATTTTAACCAAAGTTGCAAAAATAGGCTTATCTCACCGTTTCCAGCGCTTTTGGGCATCTTGGGCACATCTGTGATGAAAAATTTAAGATTTTAACCAAAGTTGCAAAAATAGGCTTATCTCACCGTTTCCAGCGCTTTTGTGCATCTTGGACACATCTGTGATTAAAAATTGAAGATTCTAACCATTGTTGCAAAAATAGGCTTATCTCCCCGTTTCCAGCTCTTTTTGGCACTTAGAGCGAATCTGACAGTAGAAACCGTGCAGTTGCTACTTTTTCATTGGGGTTTCCAAAACTTAAAATCTTTTTTTTAAAGAGTTCCTTTAGAGTTGAAACCAAGATTTCAAATTATCCTTTTTCATTATTATAATCCACTGTATGCATTTTAAGTATCAAGGAAATTGAGTGAAGGCCTTTTGAGAAAACACGTTGATTAGTGACCCTATTTCATTATGGCAGTCAAACCACTGATTTTCAACTTTAGTCTATGAAACCTCCAAACCTTAAACATTGTTGCAAAATTAGGCTTATCTCACCGTTTCCAGCACTTTTGTGCACCTTGGGCATATCTGTGATGAAAAAATGAAGATTTTAACCAAAGTTGCAAAAATAGGCTTATCTCACCGTTTCCAGCGCTTTTGGGCATCTTGGGCACATCTGTGATGAAAAATTGAAGATTTTAACCAAAGTTGCAAAAATAGGCTTATCTCACCGTTTCCAGCGCTTTTGGGCATCTTGGGCACATCTGTGATGAAAAATTGAAGATTTTAACCAAAGTTGCAAAAATAGGCTTATCTCACCGTTTCCAGCGCTTTTGGGCATCTTGGGCACATCTGTGATGAAAAATTGAAGATTTTAACCAAAGTTGCAAAAATAGGCTTATCTCACCGTTTCCAGCGCTTTTGCGCATCTTGGGCACATCTGTGATGAAAAATTTAAGATTTTAACCAAAGTTGCAAAAATAGGCTTATCTCACCGTTTCCAGCGCTTTTGCGCATCTTGGACACATCTGTGATGAAAAATTGAAGATTTTAACCAAAGTTGCAAAAATAGGCTTATCTCACCGTTTCCAGCGCTTTTGCGCATCTTGGGCACATCTGTGATGAAAAATTGAAGATTTTAACCAAAGTTGCAAAAATAGGCTTATCTCCCCGTTTCCAGCACTTTTTGGCACTTAGAGCCAATCTGACAGTAGAAACCGTGCAGTTGCTACTTTTTCATTGGGGTTTCCAAAACTTAAAATCTTTTTTTTAAAGAGTTCCTTTAGAGTTGAAACCAAGATTTCAAATTATCCTTTTTCATTATTATAATCCACTGTATGCATTTTAAGTATCAAGGAATTTGACTGAAGGCCTTTTGAGAAAACACGTTGATTAGTGACCCTATTTCATTATGGCAGTCAAACCACTGATTTTCAACTTTAGTCTATGAAACCTGTAAACCTTAAACATTGGTGCAAAATTAGGCTTATCTCACCGTTTCCAGCACTTTTGCGCACCTTGGGCACATCTGTGATGAAAAATTTAAGATTTTAACCAAAGTTGCAAAAATAGGCTTATCTCACCGTTTCCAGCGCTTTTGCGCATCTTGGGCACATCTGTGATGAAAAATTGAAGATTTTAACCAAAGTTGCAAAAATAGGCTTATCTCACCGTTTCAAGCGCTTTTGCGCATCTTGGGCACATCTGTGATGAAAAATTGAAGATTTTAACCAAAGTTGCAAAAATAGGCTTATCTCACCGTTTCCAGCGCTTTTGCGCATCTTGGGCACATCTGTGATGAAAAATTGAAGATTTTAACCATTGTTGCAAAAATAGGCTTATCTCCCCGTTTCCAGCACTTTTTGGCACTTAGAGCCAATCTGACATTAGAAACCGTGCAGTTGCTACTTTTTCATTGGGGTTTCCAAAACTTAAAATCTTTTTTTTAAAGAGTTCCTTTAGAGTTGAAACCAAGATTTCAAATTATCCTTTTCATTATTATAATCCACTGTATGCATTTTAAGTATCAAGGAATTTGACTGAAGGCCTTTTGAGAAAACACGTTGATTAGTGACCCTATTTCATTATGGCAGTCAAACCACTGATTTTCAACTTTGGTCTATGAAACCTCCAAACCTTAAACATTGTTGCAAAATTAGGCTTATCTCACCGTTTCCAGCACTTTTGTGCACCTTGGGCATATCTGTGATGAAAAAATGAAGATTTTAACCAAAGTTGCAAAAATAGGCTTATCTCACCGTTTCCAGCGCTTTTGTGCATCTTGGACACATCTGTGATGAAAAATTGAAGATTTTAACCATTGTTGCAAAAATAGGCTTATCTCACCGTTTCCAGCGCTTTTGTGCATCTTGGACACATCTGTGATGAAAAATTGAAGATTTTAACCAAAGTTGCAAAAATAGGCTTATCTCACCGTTTCCAGCGCTTTTGCGCATCTTGGGCACATCTGTGATGAAAAATTGAAGATTTTAACCAAAGTTGCAAAAATAGGCTTATCTCCCCATTTCCAGCACTTTTTGGCACTTAGAGCCAATCTGACAGTAGAAACCGTGCAGTTGCTACTTTTTCATTGGGGTTTCCAAAACTTAAAATCTTTTTTTTAAAGAGTTCCTTTAGAGTTGAAACCAAGATTTCAAATTATCCTTTTTCATTATTATAATCCACTGTATGCATTTTAAGTATCAAGGAATTTGACTGAAGGCCTTTTGAGAAAACACGTTGATTAGTGACCCTATTTCATTATGGCAGTCAAACCACTGATTTTCAACTTTAGTCTATGAAACCTCCAAACCTTAAACATTGTTGCAAAATTAGGCTTATCTCACCGTTTCCAGCACTTTTGTGCACCTTGGGCATATCTGTGATGAAAAAATGAAGATTTTAACCAAAGTTGCAAAAATAGGCTTATCTCACCGTTTCCAGCGCTTTTGGGCATCTTGGGCACATCTGTGATGAAAAATTGAAGATTTTAACCAAAGTTGCAAAAATAGGCTTATCTCACCGTTTCCAGCGCTTTTGGGCATCTTGGGCACATCTGTGATGAAAAATTGAAGATTTTAACCAAAGTTGCAAAAATAGGCTTATCTCACCGTTTCCAGCGCTTTTGGGCATCTTGGGCACATCTGTGATGAAAAATTGAAGATTTTAACCAAAGTTGCAAAAATAGGCTTATCTCACCGTTTCCAGCGCTTTTGCGCATCTTGGGCACATCTGTGATGAAAAATTTAAGATTTTAACCAAAGTTGCAAAAATAGGCTTATCTCACCGTTTCCAGCGCTTTTGCGCATCTTGGGCACATCTGTGATGAAAAATTGAAGATTTTAACCAAAGTTGCAAAAATAGGCTTATCTCACCGTTTCCAGCGCTTTTGCGCATCTTGGGCACATCTGTGATGAAAAATTGAAGATTTTAACCAAAGTTGCAAAAATAGGCTTATCTCCCCGTTTCCAGCACTTTTTGGCACTTAGAGCCAATCTGACAGTAGAAACCGTGCAGTTGCTACTTTTTCATTGGGGTTTCCAAAACTTAAAATCTTTTTTTTAAAGAGTTCCTTTAGAGTTGAAACCAAGATTTCAAATTATCCTTTTTCATTATTATAATCCACTGTATGCATTTTAAGTTTCAAGGAATTTGACTGAAGGCCTTTTGAGAAAACACGTTGATTAGTGACCCTATTTCATTATGGCAGTCAAACCACTGATTTTCAACTTTAGTCTATGAAACCTCCAAACCTTAAACATTGTTGCAAAATTAGGCTTATCTCACCGTTTCCAGCACTTTTGTGCACCTTGGGCATATCTGTGATGAAAAAATGAAGATTTTAACCAAAGTTTCAAAAATAGGCTTATCTCACCGTTTCCAGCGCTTTTGGGCATCTTGGGCACATCTGTGATGAAAAATTGAAGATTTTAACCAAAGTTGCAAAAATAGGCTTATCTCACCGTTTCCAGCGCTTTTGGGCATCTTGGGCACATCTGTGATGAAAAATTGAAGATTTTAACCAAAGTTGCAAAAATAGGCTTATCTCACCGTTTCCAGCGCTTTTGGGCATCTTGGGCACATCTGTGATGAAAAATTGAAGATTTTAACCAAAGTTGCAAAAATAGGCTTATCTCACCGTTTCCAGCGCTTTTGCGCATCTTGGGCACATCTGTGATGAAAAATTTAAGATTTTAACCAAAGTTGCAAAAATAGGCTTATCTCACCGTTTCCAGCGCTTTTGCGCATCTTGGGCACATCTGTGATGAAAAATTGAAGATTTTAACCAAAGTTGCAAAAATAGGCTTATCTCACCGTTTCCAGCGCTTTTGCGCATCTTGGGCACATCTGTGATGAAAAATTGAAGATTTTAACCAAAGTTGCAAAAATAGGCTTATCTCCCCGTTTCCAGCACTTTTTGGCACTTAGAGCCAATCTGACAGTAGAAACCGTGCAGTTGCTACTTTTTCATTGGGGTTTCCAAAACTTAAAATCTTTTTTTTAAAGAGTTCCTTTAGAGTTGAAACCAAGATTTCAAATTATCCTTTTTCATTATTATAATCCACTGTATGCATTTTAAGTATCAAGGAATTTGACTGAAGGCCTTTTGAGAAAACACGTTGATTAGTGACCCTATTTCATTATGGCAGTCAAACCACTGATTTTCAACTTTAGTCTATGAAACCTCCAAACCTTAAACATTGTTGCAAAATTAGGCTTATCTCACCGTTTCCAGCACTTTTGTGCACCTTGGGCATATCTGTGATGAAAAAATGAAGATTTTAACCAAAGTTGCAAAAATAGGCTTATCTCACCGTTTCCAGCGCTTTTGGGCATCTTGGGCACATCTGTGATGAAAAATTGAAGATTTTAACCAAAGTTGCAAAAATAGGCTTATCTCACCGTTTCCAGCGCTTTTGGGCATCTTGGGCACATCTGTGATGAAAAATTGAAGATTTTAACCAAAGTTGCAAAAATAGGCTTATCTCACCGTTTCCAGCGCTTTTGGGCATCTTGGGCACATCTGTGATGAAAAATTGAAGATTTTAACCAAAGTTGCAAAAATAGGCTTATCTCACCGTTTCCAGCGCTTTTGCGCATCTTGGGCACATCTGTGATGAAAAATTTAAGATTTTAACCAAAGTTGCAAAAATAGGCTTATCTCACCGTTTCCAGCGCTTTTGCGCATCTTGGGCACATCTGTGATGAAAAATTGAAGATTTTAACCAAAGTTGCAAAAATAGGCTTATCTCACCGTTTCCAGCGCTTTTGCGCATCTTGGGCACATCTGTGATGAAAAATTGAAGATTTTAACCAAAGTTGCAAAAATAGGCTTATCTCCCCGTTTCCAGCACTTTTTGGCACTTAGAGCCAATCTGACAGTAGAAACCGTGCAGTTGCTACTTTTTCATTGGGGTTTCCAAAACTTAAAATCTTTTTTTTAAAGAGTTCCTTTAGAGTTGAAACCAAGATTTCAAATTATCCTTTTTCATTATTATAATCCACTGTATGCATTTTAAGTATCAAGGAATTTGACTGAAGGCCTTTTGAGAAAACACGTTGATTAGTGACCCTATTTCATTATGGCAGTCAAACCACTGATTTTCAACTTTAGTCTATGAAACCTCTAAACCTTAAACATTGGTGCAAAATTAGGCTTATCTCACCGTTTCCAGCACTTTTGCGCACCTTGGGCACATCTGTGATGAAAAATTTAAGATTTTAACCAAAGTTGCAAAAATAGGCTTATCTCACCGTTTCCAGCGCTTTTGCGCATCTTGGGCACATCTGTGATGAAAAATTGAAGATTTTAACCAAAGTTGCAAAAATAGGCTTATCTCACCGTTTCAAGCGCTTTTGCGCATCTTGGGCACATCTGTGATGAAAAATTGAAGATTTTAACCAAAGTTGCAAAAATAGGCTTATCTCACCGTTTCCAGCGCTTTTGTGCATCTTGGACACATCTGTGATTAAAAATTGAAGATTTTAACCAAAGTTGCAAAAATAGGCTTATCTCCCCGTTTCCAGCACTTTTTGGCACTTAGAGCGAATCTGACAGTAGAAACCGTGCAGTTGCTACTTTTTCATTGGGGTTTCCAAAACTTAAAATCTTTTTTTTAAAGAGTTCCTTTAGAGTTGAAACCAAGATTTCAAATTATCCTTTTTCATTATTATAATCCACTGTATGCATTTTAAGTATCAAGGAAATTGAGTGAAGGCCTTTTGAGAAAACACGTTGATTAGTGACCCTATTTCATTATGGCAGTCAAACCACTGATTTTCAACTTTAGTCTATGAAACCTCCAAACCTTAAACATTGTTGCAAAATTAGGCTTATCTCACCGTTTCCAGCACTTTTGCGCACCTTGGGCACATCTGTGATGAAAAATTTAAGATTTTAACCAAAGTTGCAAAAATAGGCTTATCTCACCGTTTCCAGCGCTTTTGCGCATCTTGGGCACATCTGTGATGAAAAATTGAAGATTTTAACCAAAGTTGCAAAAATAGGCTTATCTCACCGTTTCCAGCGCTTTTGGGCATCTTGGGCACATCTGTGATGAAAAATTTAAGATTTTAACCAAAGTTGCAAAAATAGGCTTATCTCACCGTTTCCAGCGCTTTTGTGCATCTTGGACACATCTGTGATTAAAAATTGAAGATTTTAACCATTGTTGCAAAAATAGGCTTATCTCCCCGTTTCCAGCTCTTTTTGGCACTTAGAGCGAATCTGACAGTAGAAACCGTGCAGTTGCTACTTTTTCATTGGGGTTTCCAAAACTTAAAATCTTTTTTTTAAAGAGTTCCTTTAGAGTTGAAACCAAGATTTCAAATGATCCTTTTTCATTATTATAATCCACTGTATGCATTTTAAGTATCAAGGAATTTGACTGAAGGCCTTTTGAGAAAACACGTTGATTAGTGACCCTATTTCATTATGGCAGTCAAACCACTGATTTTCAACTTTAGTCTATGAAACCTCCAAACCTTAAACATTGTTGCAAAATTAGGCTTATCTCACCGTTTCCAGCACTTTTGTGCACCTTGGGCATATCTGTGATGAAAAAATGAAGATTTTAACCAAAGTTGCAAAAATAGGCTTATCTCACCGTTTCCAGCGCTTTTGGGCATCTTGGGCACATCTGTGATGAAAAATTGAAGATTTTAACCAAAGTTGCAAAAATAGGCTTATCTCACCGTTTCCAGCGCTTTTGGGCATCTTGGGCACATCTGTGATGAAAAATTGAAGATTTTAACCAAAGTTGCAAAAATAGGCTTATCTCACCGTTTCCAGCGCTTTTGTGCATCTTGGGCACATCTGTGATGAAAAATTGAAGATTTTAACCAAAGTTGCAAAAATAGGCTTATCTCACCGTTTCGAGCGCTTTTGTGCATCTTGGACACATCTGTGATGAAAAATTGAAGATTTTAACCATTGTTGCAAAAATAGGCTTATCTCCCCGTTTCCAGCACTTTTTGTTACTTAGAGCGAATCTGACAGTAGAAACCGTGCAGTTGCTACTTTTTCATTGGGGTTTCCAAAACTTAAAATCTTTTTTTTAAAGAGTTCCTTTAGAGTTGAAACCAAGATTTCAAATTATCCTTTTTCATTATTATAATCCACTGTATGCATTTTAAGTATCAAGGAAATTGAGTGAAGGCCTTTTGAGAAAACACGTTCATTAGTGACCCTATTTCATTATGGCAGTCAAACCACTGATTTTTAACTTTAGTCTATGAAACCTCAAAACCTTAAACATTGTTGCAAAATTAGGCTTATCTCACCGTTTCCAGCACTTTTGTGCACCTTGGGCATATCTGTGATGAAAAAATGAAGATTTTAACCAAAGTTGCAAAAATAGGCTTATCTCACCGTTTCCAGCGCTTTTGCGCATCTTGGGCACATCTGTGATGAAAAATTGAAGATTTTAACCAAAGTTGCAAAAATAGGCTTATCTCACCGTTTCCAGCGCTTTTGGGCATCTTGGGCACATCTGTGATGAAAAATTTAAGATTTTAACCAAAGTTGCAAAAATAGGCTTATCTCACCGTTTCCAGCGCTTTTGGGCATCTTGGGCACATCTGTGATGAAAAATTGAAGATTTTAACCAAAGTTGCAAAAATAGGCTTATCTCACCGTTTCCAGCGCTTTTGGGCATCTTGGGCACATCTGTGATGAAAAATTGAAGATTTTAACCAAAGTTGCAAAAATAGGCTTATCTCACCGTTTCCAGCGCTTTTGTGCATCTTGGGCACATCTGTGATGAAAAATTGAAGATTTTAACCAAAGTTGCAAAAATAGGCTTATCTCACCGTTTCCAGCGCTTTTGTGCATCTTGGACACATCTGTGATGAAAAATTGAAGATTTTAACCATTGTTGCAAAAATAGGCTTATCTCCCCGTTTACAGCACTTTTTGGCACTTAGAGCGAATCTGACAGTAGAAACCGTGCAGTTGCTACTTTTTCATTGGGGTTTCTAAAACTTAAAATCTTTTTTTTAAAGAGTTCCTTTAGAGTAGAAACCAAGATTTCAAATTATCCTTTTTCATTATTATAATCCACTGTATGCATTTAAGTATCAAGGAATTTGACTGAAGGCCTTTTGAGAAAACACGTTGATTAGTGACCCTATTTCATTATGGCAGTCAAACCACTGATTTTCAACTTTGGTCTATGTAACCTTCAAACCTTAAACATTGTTGCAAAATTAGGCTTATCTCACCGTTTCCAGCACTTTTGTGCACCTTGGGCATATCTGTGATGAAAAAATGAAGATTTTAACCAAAGTTGCAAAAATAGGCTTATCTCACCGTTTCCAGCGCTTTTGTGCATCTTGGACACATCTGTGATGAAAAATTGAAGATTTTAACCATTGTTGCAAAAATAGGCTTATCTCACCGTTTCCAGCGCTTTTGTGCATCTTGGACACATCTGTGATGAAAAATTGAAGATTTTAACCAAAGTTGCAAAAATAGGCTTATCTCACCGTTTCCAGCGCTTTTGTGCATCTTGGGCACATCTGTGATGAAAAATTGAAGATTTTAACCATTGTTGCAAAAATAGGCTTATCTCCCCGTTTCCAGCACTTTTTGGCACTTAGAGCGAATCTGACAGTAGAAACCGTGCAGTTGCTACTTTTTCATTGGGGTTTCCAAAACTTAAAATCTTTTTTTTAAAGAGTTCCTTTAGAGTTGAAACCAAGATTTCAAATTATCCTTTTTCATTATTATAATCCACTGTATGCATTTTAAGTATCAAGGAATTTGACTGAAGGCCTTTTGAGAAAACACGTTGATTAGTGACCCTATTTCATTATGGCAGTCAAACCACTGATTTTCAACTTTAGTCTATGAAACCTCCAAACCTTAAACATTGTTGCAAAATTAGGCTTATCTCACCGTTTCCAGCACTTTTGTGCACCTTGGGCATATCTGTGATGAAAAAATGAAGATTTTAACCAAAGTTGCAAAAATAGGCTTATCTCACCGTTTCCAGCGCTTTTGGGCATCTTGGGCACATCTGTGATGAAAAATTGAAGATTTTAACCAAAGTTGCAAAAATAGGCTTATCTCACCGTTTCAAGCGCTTTTGCGCATCTTGGGCACATCTGTGATGAAAAATTGAAGATTTTAACCATTGTTGCAAAAATAGGCTTATCTCCCCGTTTCCAGCACTTTTTGGCACTTAGAGCCAATCTGACAGTAGAAACCGTGCAGTTGCTACTTTTTCATTGGGGTTTCCAAAACTTAAAATCTTTTTTTAAAGAGTTCCTTTAGAGTTGAAACCAAGATTTCAAATTATCCTTTTTCATTATTATAATCCACTGTATGCATTTTAAGTATCAAGGAATTTGACTGAAGGCCTTTTGAGAAAACACGTTGATTAGTGACCCTATTTCATTATGGCAGTCAAACCACTGATTTTCAACTTTGGTCTATGAAACCTCCAAACCTTAAACATTGTTGCAAAATTAGGCTTATCTCACCGTTTCCAGCACTTTTGTGCACCTTGGGCATATCTGTGATGAAAAAATGAAGATTTTAACCAAAGTTGCAAAAATAGGCTTATCTCACCGTTTCCAGCGCTTTTGTGCATCTTGGACACATCTGTGATGAAAAATTGAAGATTTTAACCAAAGTTGCAAAAATAGGCTTATCTCACCGTTTCCAGCGCTTTCGCGCATCTTGGGCACATCTGTGATGAAAAATTGAAGATTTTAACCAAAGTTGCGAAAAATAGGCTTATCTCACCGTTTCAAGCGCTTTTGCGCATCTTGGGCACATCTGTGATGAAAAATTGAAGATTTTAACCAAAGTTGCAAAAATAGGCTTATCTCACCGTTTCCAGCGCTTTTGCGCATCTGGGGCACATCTGTGATGAAAAATTAAAGATTTTAACCATTGTTGCAAAAATAGGCTTATCTCCCCGTTTCCAGCACTTTTTGGCACTTAGAGCCAATCTGACAGTAGAAACCGTGCAGTTGCTACTTTTTCATTGGGGTTTCCAAAACTTAAAATCTTTTTTTTAAAGAGTTCCTTTAGAGTTGAAACCAAGATTTCAAATTATCCTTTTTCATTATTATAATCCACTGTATGCATTTTAAGTATCAAGGAATTTGACTGAAGGCCTTTTGAGAAAACACGTTGATTAGTGACCCTATTTCATTATGGCAGTCAAACCACTGATTTTCAACTTTAGTCTATGAAACCTCCAAACCTTAAACATTGTTGCAAAATTAGGCTTATCTCACCGTTTCCAGCACTTTTGTGCACCTTGGGCATATCTTTGATGAAAAAATGAAGATTTTAACCAAAGTTGCAAAAATAGGCTTATCTCACCGTTTCCAGCGCTTTTGGGCATCTTGGGCACATCTGTGATGAAAAATTGAAGATTTTAACCAAAGTTGCAAAAATAGGCTTATCTCACCGTTTCCAGCGCTTTTGGGCATCTTGGGCACATCTGTGATGAAAAATTGAAGATTTTAACCAAAGTTGCAAAAATAGGCTTATCTCACCGTTTCAAGCGCTTTTGCGCATCTTGGGCACATCTGTGATGAAAAATTGAAGATTTTAACCATTGTTGCAAAAATAGGCTTATCTCCCCGTTTCCAGCACTTTTTGGCACTTAGAGCCAATCTGACAGTAGAAACCGTGCAGTTGCTACTTTTTCATTGGGGTTTCCAAAACTTAAAATCTTTTTTTAAAGAGTTCCTTTAGAGTTGAAACCAAGATTTCAAATTATCCTTTTTCATTATTATAATCCACTGTATGCATTTTAAGTATCAAGGAATTTGACTGAAGGCCTTTTGAGAAAACACGTTGATTAGTGACCCTATTTCATTATGGCAGTCAAACCACTGATTTTCAACTTTGGTCTATGAAACCTCCAAACCTTAAACATTGTTGCAAAATTAGGCTTATCTCACCGTTTCCAGCACTTTTGTGCACCTTGGGCATATCTGTGATGAAAAAATGAAGATTTTAACCAAAGTTGCAAAAATAGGCTTATCTCACCGTTTCCAGCGCTTTTGTGCATCTTGGACACATCTGTGATGAAAAATTGAAGATTTTAACCATTGTTGCAAAAATAGGCTTATCTCACCGTTTCCAGCGCTTTTGTGCATCTTGGACACATCTGTGATGAAAAATTGAAGATTTTAACCAAAGTTGCAAAAATAGGCTTATCTCACCGTTTCCAGCGCTTTCGCGCATCTTGGGCACATCTGTGATGAAAAATTGAAGATTTTAACCAAAGTTGCGAAAAATAGGCTTATCTCACCGTTTCAAGCGCTTTTGCGCATCTTGGGCACATCTGTGATGAAAAATTGAAGATTTTAACCAAAGTTGCAAAAATAGGCTTATCTCACCGTTTCCAGCGCTTTTGCGCATCTGGGGCACATCTGTGATGAAAAATTAAAGATTTTAACCATTGTTGCAAAAATAGGCTTATCTCCCCGTTTCCAGCACTTTTTGGCACTTAGAGCCAATCTGACAGTAGAAACCGTGCAGTTGCTACTTTTTCATTGGGGTTTCCAAAACTTAAAATCTTTTTTTTAAAGAGTTCCTTTAGAGTTGAAACCAAGATTTCAAATTATCCTTTTTCATTATTATAATCCACTGTATGCATTTTAAGTATCAAGGAATTTGACTGAAGGCCTTTTGAGAAAACACGTTGATTAGTGACCCTATTTCATTATGGCAGTCAAACCACTGATTTTCAACTTTAGTCTATGAAACCTCCAAACCTTAAACATTGTTGCAAAATTAGGCTTATCTCACCGTTTCCAGCACTTTTGTGCACCTTGGGCATATCTTTGATGAAAAAATGAAGATTTTAACCAAAGTTGCAAAAATAGGCTTATCTCACCGTTTCCAGCGCTTTTGGGCATCTTGGGCACATCTGTGATGAAAAATTGAAGATTTTAACCAAAGTTGCAAAAATAGGCTTATCTCACCGTTTCAAGCGCTTTTGCGCATCTTGGGCACATCTGTGATGAAAAATTGAAGATTTTAACCAAAGTTGCAAAAATAGGCTTATCTCACCGTTTCCAGCGCTTTTGCGCATCTTGGGCACATCTGTGATGAAAAATTGAAGATTTTAACCATTGTTGCAAAAATAGGCTTATCTCCCCGTTTCCAGCACTTTTTGGCACTTAGAGCCAATCTGACAGTAGAAACCGTGCAGTTGCTACTTTTTCATTGGGGTTTCCAAAACTTAAAATCTTTTTTTTAAAGAGTTCCTTTAGAGTTGAAACCAAGATTTCAAATTATCCTTTTTCATTATTATAATCCACTGTATGCATTTTAAGTATCAAGGAATTTGACTGAAGGCCTTTTGAGAAAACACGTTGATTAGTGACCCTATTTCATTATGGCAGTCAAACCACTGATTTTCAACTTTGGTCTATGAAACCTCCAAACCTTAAACATTGTTGCAAAATTAGGCTTATCTCACCGTTTCCAGCACTTTTGTGCACCTTGGGCATATCTGTGATGAAAAAATGAAGATTTTAACCAAAGTTGCAAAAATAGGCTTATCTCACCGTTTCCAGCGCTTTTGTGCATCTTGGACACATCTGTGATGAAAAATTGAAGATTTTAACCAAAGTTGCAAAAATAGGCTTATCTCACCGTTTCCAGCGCTTTTGCGCATCTTGGGCACATCTGTGATGAAAAATTGAAGATTTTAACCAAAGTTGCAAAAATAGGCTTATCTCACCGTTTCAAGCGCTTTTGCGCATCTTGGGCACATCTGTGATGAAAAATTGAAGATTTTAACCAAAGTTGCAAAAATAGGCTTATCTCACCGTTTCCAGCGCTTTTGCGCATCTTGGGCACATCTGTGATGAAAAATTGAAGATTTTAACCATTGTTGCAAAAATAGGCTTATCTCCCCGTTTCCAGCACTTTTTGGCACTTAGAGCCAATCTGACAGTAGAAACCGTGCAGTTGCTACTTTTTCATTGGGGTTTCCAAAACTTAAAATCTTTTTTTTAAAGAGTTCCTTTAGAGTTGAAACCAAGATTTCAAATTATCCTTTTTCATTATTATAATCCACTGTATGCATTTTAAGTATCAAGGAATTTGACTGAAGGCCTTTTGAGAAAACACGTTGATTAGTGACCCTATTTCATTATGGCAGTCAAACCACTGATTTTCAACTTTGGTCTATGAAACCTCCAAACCTTAAACATTGTTGCAAAATAAGGCTTATCTCACCGTTTCCAGCACTTTTGTGCACCTTGGGCATATCTGTGATGAAAAAATGAAGATTTTAACCAAAGTTGCAAAAATAGGCTTATCTCACCGTTTCCAGCGCTTTTGCGCATCTTGGGCACATCTGTGATGAAAAATTGAAGATTTTAACCATTGTTGCAAAAATAGGCTTATCTCCCCGTTTCCAGCACTTTTTGGCACTTAGAGCCAATCTGACAGTAGAAACCGTGCAGTTGCTACTTTTTCATTGGGGTTTCCAAAACTTAAAATCTTTTTTTTAAAGAGTTCCTTTAGAGTTGAAACCAAGATTTCAAATTATCCTTTTTCATTATTATAATCCACTGTATGCATTTTAAGTATCAAGGAATTTGACTGAAGGCCTTTTGAGAAAACACGTTGATTAGTGACCCTATTTCATTATGGCAGTCAAACCACTGATTTTCAACTTTAGTCTATGAAACCTCCAAACCTTAAACATTGTTGCAAAATTAGGCTTATCTCACCGTTTCCAGCACTTTTGCGCACCTTGGGCACATCTGTGATGAAAAATTTAAGATTTTAACCAAAGTTGCAAAAATAGGCTTATCTCACCGTTTCCAGCGCTTTTGCGCATCTTGGGCACATCTGTGATGAAAAATTGAAGATTTTAACCAAAGTTGCAAAAATAGGCTTATCTCACCGTTTCCAGCGCTTTTGTGCATCTTGGGCACATCTGTGATGAAAAATTGAAGATTTTAACCAAAGTTGCAAAAATAGGCTTATCTCACCGTTTCCAGCGCTTTTGTGCATCTTGGACACATCTGTGATGAAAAATTTAAGATTTTAACCAAAGTTGCAAAAATAGGCTTATCTCACCGTTTCCAGCGCTTTTGTGCATCTTGGACACATCTGTGATTAAAAATTGAAGATTCTAACCATTGTTGCAAAAATAGGCTTATCTCCCCGTTTCCAGCTCTTTTTGGCACTTAGAGCGAATCTGACAGTAGAAACCGTGCAGTTGCTACTTTTTCATTGGGGTTTCCAAAACTTAAAATCTTTTTTTTAAAGAGTTCCTTTAGAGTTGAAACCAAGATTTCAAATTATCCTTTTTCATTATTATAATCCACTGTATGCATTTTAAGTATCAAGGAAATTGAGTGAAGGCCTTTTGAGAAAACACGTTGATTAGTGACCCTATTTCATTATGGCAGTCAAACCACTGATTTTCAACTTTAGTCTATGAAACCTCCAAACCTTAAACATTGTTGCAAAATTAGGCTTATCTCACCGTTTCCAGCACTTTTGCGCACCTTGGGCACATCTGTGATGAAAAATTGAAGATTTTAACCAAAGTTGCAAAAATAGGCTTATCTCACCGTTTCCAGCGCTTTTGTGCATCTTGGGCACATCTGTGATGAAAAATTGAAGATTTTAACCAAAGTTGCAAAAATAGGCTTATCTCACCGTTTCCAGCACTTTTTGGCACTTAGAGCCAATCTGACAGTAGAAACCGTGCAGTTGCTACTTTTTCATTGGGGTTTCCAAAACTTAAAATCTTTTTTTTAAAGAGTTCCTTTAGAGTTGAAACCAAGATTTCAAATTATCCTTTTTCATTATTATAATCCACTGTATGCATTTTAAGTATCAAGGAATTTGACTGAAGGCCTTTTGAGAAAACACGTTGATTAGTGACCCTATTTCATTATGGCAGTCAAACCACTGATTTTCAACTTTAGTCTATGAAACCTCCAAACCTTAAACATTGTTGCAAAATTAGGCTTATCTCACCGTTTCCAGCACTTTTGTGCACCTTGGGCATATCTGTGATGAAAAAATGAAGATTTTAACCAAAGTTGCAAAAATAGGCTTATCTCACCGTTTCCAGCGCTTTTGGGCATCTTGGGCACATCTGTGATGAAAAATTGAAGATTTTAACCAAAGTTGCAAAAATAGGCTTATCTCACCGTTTCCAGCGCTTTTGTGCATCTTGGGCACATCTGTGATGAAAAATTGAAGATTTTAACCAAAGTTGCAAAAATAGGCTTATCTCACCGTTTCCAGCGCTTTTGTGCATCTTGGACACATCTGTGATGAAAAATTGAAGATTTTAACCATTGTTGCAAAAATAGGCTTATCTCCCCGTTTCCAGCACTTTTTGGCACTTAGAGCGAATCTGATAGTAGAAACCGTGCAGTTGCTACTTTTTCATTGGGGTTTCCAAAACTTAAAATCTTTTTTTTAAAGAGTTCCTTTAGAGTTGAAACCAAGATTTCAAATTATCCTTTTTCATTATTATAATCCACTGTATGCATTTTAAGTATCAAGGAAATTGAGTGAAGGCCTTTTGAGAAAACACGTTGATTAGTGACCCTATTTCATTATGGCAGTCAAACCACTGATTTTCAACTTTAGTCTATGAAACCTCCAAACCTTAAACATTGTTGCAAAATTAGGCTTATCTCACCGTTTCCAGCACTTTTGCGCACCTTGGGCACATCTGTGATGAAAAATGTAAGATTTTAACCAAAGTTGCAAAAATAGGCTTATCTCACCGTTTCCAGCGCTTTTGGGCATCTTGGGCACATCTGTGATGAAAAATTTAAGATTTTAACCAAAGTTGCAAAAATAGGCTTATCTCACCGTTTCCAGCGCTTTTGTGCATCTTGGACACATCTGTGATTAAAAATTGAAGATTCTAACCATTGTTGCAAAAATAGGCTTATCTCCCCGTTTCCAGCTCTTTTTGGCACTTAGAGCGAATCTGACAGTAGAAACCGTGCAGTTGCTACTTTTTCATTGGGGTTTCCAAAACTTAAAATCTTTTTTTTAAAGAGTTCCTTTAGAGTTTAAACCAAGATTTCAAATTATCCTTTTTCATTATTATAATCCACTGTATGCATTTTAAGTATCAAGGAAATTGAGTGAAGGCCTTTTGAGAAAACACGTTGATTAGTGACCCTATTTCATTATGGCAGTCAAACCACTGATTTTCAACTTTAGTCTATGAAACCTCCAAACCTTAAACATTGTTGCAAAATTAGGCTTATCTCACCGTTTCCAGCGCTTTTGTGCATCTTGGGCACATCTGTGATGAAAAATTGAAGATTTTAACCAAAGTTGCAAAAATAGGCTTATCTCACCGTTTCCAGCACTTTTTGGCACTTAGAGCCAATCTGACAGTAGAAACCGTGCAGTTGCTACTTTTTCATTGGGGTTTCCAAAACTTAAAATCTTTTTTTTAAAGAGTTCCTTTAGAGTTGAAACCAAGATTTCAAATTATCCTTTTTCATTATTATAATCCACTGTATGCATTTTAAGTATCAAGGAATTTGACTGAAGGCCTTTTGAGAAAACACGTTGATTAGTGACCCTATTTCATTATGGCAGTCAAACCACTGATTTTCAACTTTAGTCTATGAAACCTCCAAACCTTAAACATTGTTGCAAAATTAGGCTTATCTCACCGTTTCCAGCACTTTTGTGCACCTTGGGCATATCTGTGATGAAAAAATGAAGATTTTAACCAAAGTTGCAAAAATAGGCTTATCTCACCGTTTCCAGCGCTTTTGGGCATCTTGGGCACATCTGTGATGAAAAATTGAAGATTTTAACCAAAGTTGCAAAAATAGGCTTATCTCACCGTTTCCAGCGCTTTTGGGCATCTTGGGCACATCTGTGATGAAAAATTTAAGATTTTAACCAAAGTTGCAAAAATAGGCTTATCTCACCGTTTCCAGCGCTTTTGTGCATCTTGGACACATCTGTGATTAAAAATTGAAGATTCTAACCATTGTTGCAAAAATAGGCTTATCTCCCCGTTTCCAGCACTTTTTGGCACTTAGAGCGAATCTGACAGTAGAAACCGTGCAGTTGCTACTTTTTCATTGGGGTTTCCAAAACTTAAAATCTTTTTTTTAAAGAGTTCCTTTAGAGTTGAAACCAAGATTTCAAATTATCCTTTTTCATTATTATAATCCACTGTATGCATTTTAAGTATCAAGGAAATTGAGTGAAGGCCTTTTGAGAAAACACGTTGATTAGTGACCCTATTTCATTATGGCAGTCAAACCACTGATTTTCAACTTTAGTCTATGAAACCTCCAAACCTTAAACATTGTTGCAAAATTAGGCTTATCTCACCGTTTCCAGCACTTTTGCGCACCTTGGGCACATCTGTGATGAAAAATTTAAGATTTTAACCAAAGTTGCAAAAATAGGCTTATCTCACCGTTTCCAGCGCTTTTGTGCATCTTGGGCACATCTGTGATGAAAAATTGAAGATTTTAACCAAAGTTGCAAAAATAGGCTTATCTCACCGTTTCCAGCGCTTTTGGGCATCTTGGGCACATCTGTGATGAAAAATTTAAGATTTTAACCAAAGTTGCAAAAATAGGCTTATCTCACCGTTTCCAGCGCTTTTGCGCATCTTGGGCACATCTGTGATGAAAAATTGAAGATTTTAACCAAAGTTGCAAAAATAGGCTTATCTCACCGTTTCCAGCGCTTTTGCGCATCTTGGGCACATCTGAGATGAAAAATTGAAGATTTTAACCAAAGTTGCAAAAATAGGCTTATCTCCCTGTTTCCAGCACTTTTTGGCACTTAGAGCCAATCTGACAGTAGAAACCGTGCAGCTGCTACTTTTTCATTGGGGTTTCCAAAACTTAAAATCTTTTTTTTAAAGAGTTCCTTTAGAGTTGAAACCAAGATTTCAAATTATCCTTTTTCATTATTATAATCCACTGTATGCATTTTAAGTATCAAGGAATTTGACTGAAGGCCTTTTGAGAAAACACGTTGATTAGTGACCCTATTTCATTATGGCAGTCAAACCACTGATTTTCAACTTTGGTCTATGAAACCTCCAAACCTTAAACATTGTTGCAAAATTAGGCTTATCTCACCGTTTCCAGCACTTTTGTGCACCTTGGGCATATCTGTGATGAAAAAATGAAGATTTTAACCAAAGTTGCAAAAATAGGCTTATCTCACCGTTTCCAGCGCTTTTGTGCATCTTGGACACATCTGTGATGAAAAATTGAAGATTTTAACCTTTGTTGCAAAAATAGGCTTATCTCACCGTTTCCAGCGCTTTTGTGCATCTTGGACACATCTGTGATGAAAAATTGAAGATTTTAACCAAAGTTGCAAAAATAGGCTTATCTCACCGTTTCCAGCGCTTTTGCGCATCTTGGGCACATCTGTGATGAAAAATTGAAGATTTTAACCAAAGTTGCAAAAATAGGCTTATCTCACCGTTTCCAGCGCTTTTGCGCATCTTGGGCACATCTGTGATGAAAAATTGAAGATTTTAACCATTGTTGCAAAAATAGGCTTATCTCCCCGTTTCCAGCACTTTTTGGCACTTAGAGCCAATCTGACAGTAGAAACCGTGCAGTTGCTACTTTTTCATTGGGGTTTCCAAAACTTAAAATCTTTTTTTTAAAGAGTTCCTTTAGAGTTGAAACCAAGATTTCAAATTATCCTTTTTCATTATTATAATCCACTGTATGCATTTTAAGTATCAAGGAATTTGACTGAAGGCCTTTTGAGAAAACACGTTGATTAGTGACCCTATTTCATTATGGCAGTCAAACCACTGATTTTCAACTTTGGTCTATGAAACCTCCAAACCTTAAACATTGTTGCAAAATAAGGCTTATCTCACCGTTTCCAGCACTTTTGTGCACCTTGGGCATATCTGTGATGAAAAAATGAAGATTTTAACCAAAGTTGCAAAAATAGGCTTATCTCACCGTTTCCAGCGCTTTTGCGCATCTTGGGCACATCTGTGATGAAAAATTGAAGATTTTAACCATTGTTGCAAAAATAGGCTTATCTCCCCGTTTCCAGCACTTTTTGGCACTTAGAGCCAATCTGACAGTAGAAACCGTGCAGTTGCTACTTTTTCATTGGGGTTTCCAAAACTTAAAATCTTTTTTTTAAAGAGTTCCTTTAGAGTTGAAACCAAGATTTCAAATTATCCTTTTTCATTATTATAATCCACTGTATGCATTTTAAGTATCAAGGAATTTGACTGAAGGCCTTTTGAGAAAACACGTTGATTAGTGACCCTATTTCATTATGGCAGTCAAACCACTGATTTTCAACTTTAGTCTATGAAACCTCCAAACCTTAAACATTGTTGCAAAATTAGGCTTATCTCACCGTTTCCAGCACTTTTGCGCACCTTGGGCACATCTGTGATGAAAAATTTAAGATTTTAACCAAAGTTGCAAAAATAGGCTTATCTCACCGTTTCCAGCGCTTTTGCGCATCTTGGGCACATCTGTGATGAAAAATTGAAGATTTTAACCAAAGTTGCAAAAATAGGCTTATCGCCCTGTTTCCAGCACTTTTTGGCACTTAGAGCCAATCTGACAGTAGAAACCGTGCAGCTGCTACTTTTTCATTGGGGTTTCCAAAACTTAAAATCTTTTTTTTAAAGAGTTCCTTTAGAGTTGAAACCAAGATTTCAAATTATCCTTTTTCATTATTATAATCCACTGTATGCATTTTAAGTATCAAGGAATTTGACTGAAGGCCTTTTGAGAAAACACGTTGATTAGTGACCCTATTTCATTATGGCAGTCAAACCACTGATTTTCAACTTTGGTCTATGAAACCTCCAAACCTTAAACATTGTTGCAAAATTAGGCTTATCTCACCGTTTCCAGCACTTTTGTGCACCTTGGGCATATCTGTGATGAAAAAATGAAGATTTTAACCAAAGTTGCAAAAATAGGCTTATCTCACCGTTTCCAGCGCTTTTGTGCATCTTGGACACATCTGTGATGAAAAATTGAAGATTTTAACCTTTGTTGCAAAAATAGGCTTATCTCACCGTTTCCAGCGCTTTTGTGCATCTTGGACACATCTGTGATGAAAAATTGAAGATTTTAACCAAAGTTGCAAAAATAGGCTTATCTCACCGTTTCCAGCGCTTTTGCGCATCTTGGGCACATCTGTGATGAAAAATTGAAGATTTTAACCAAAGTTGCAAAAATAGGCTTATCTCACCGTTTCAAGCGCTTTTGCGCATCTTGGGCACATCTGTGATGAAAAATTGAAGATTTTAACCAAAGTTGCAAAAATAGGCTTATCTCACCGTTTCCAGCGCTTTTGCGCATCTTGGGCACATCTGTGATGAAAAATTGAAGATTTTAACCATTGTTGCAAAAATAGGCTTATCTCCCCGTTTCCAGCACTTTTTGGCACTTAGAGCCAATCTGACAGTAGAAACCGTGCAGTTGCTACTTTTTCATTGGGGTTTCCAAAACTTAAAATCTTTTTTTTAAAGAGTTCCTTTAGAGTTGAAACCAAGATTTCAAATTATCCTTTTTCATTATTATAATCCACTGTATGCATTTTAAGTATCAAGGAATTTGACTGAAGGCCTTTTGAGAAAACACGTTGATTAGTGACCCTATTTCATTATGGCAGTCAAACCACTGATTTTCAACTTTGGTCTATGAAACCTCCAAACCTTAAACATTGTTGCAAAATAAGGCTTATCTCACCGTTTCCAGCACTTTTGTGCACCTTGGGCATATCTGTGATGAAAAAATGAAGATTTTAACCAAAGTTGCAAAAATAGGCTTATCTCACCGTTTCCAGCGCTTTTGCGCATCTTGGGCACATCTGTGATGAAAAATTGAAGATTTTAACCATTGTTGCAAAAATAGGCTTATCTCCCCGTTTCCAGCACTTTTTGGCACTTAGAGCCAATCTGACAGTAGAAACCGTGCAGTTGCTACTTTTTCATTGGGGTTTCCAAAACTTAAAATCTTTTTTTTAAAGAGTTCCTTTAGAGTTGAAACCAAGATTTCAAATTATCCTTTTTCATTATTATAATCCACTGTATGCATTTTAAGTATCAAGGAATTTGACTGAAGGCCTTTTGAGAAAACACGTTGATTAGTGACCCTATTTCATTATGGCAGTCAAACCACTGATTTTCAACTTTAGTCTATGAAACCTCCAAACCTTAAACATTGTTGCAAAATTAGGCTTATCTCACCGTTTCCAGCACTTTTGTGCACCTTGGGCATATCTGTGATGAAAAAATGAAGATTTTAACCAAAGTTGCAAAAATAGGCTTATCTCACCGTTTCCAGCGCTTTTGGGCATCTTGGGCACATCTGTGATGAAAAATTGAAGATTTTAACCAAAGTTGCAAAAATAGGCTTATCTCACCGTTTCCAGCGCTTTTGTGCATCTTGGGCACATCTGTGATGAAAAATTGAAGATTTTAACCAAAGTTGCAAAAATAGGCTTATCTCACCGTTTCCAGCGCTTTTGTGCATCTTGGACACATCTGTGATGAAAAATTGAAGATTTTAACCATTGTTGCAAAAATAGGCTTATCTCCCCGTTTCCAGCACTTTTTGGCACTTAGAGCGAATCTGACAGTAGAAACCGTGCAGTTGCTACTTTTTCATTGGGGTTTCCAAAACTTAAAATCTTTTTTTTAAAGAGTTCCTTTAGAGTTGAAACCAAGATTTCAAATTATCCTTTTTCATTATTATAATCCACTGTATGCATTTTAAGTATCAAGGAAATTGAGTGAAGGCCTTTTGAGAAAACACGTTGATTAGTGACCCTATTTCATTATGGCAGTCAAACCACTGATTTTCAACTTTAGTCTATGAAACCTCCAAACCTTAAACATTGTTGCAAAATTAGGCTTATCTCACCGTTTCCAGCACTTTTGCGCACCTTGGGCACATCTGTGATGAAAAATGTAAGATTTTAACCAAAGTTGCAAAAATAGGCTTATCTCACCGTTTCCAGCGCTTTTGGGCATCTTGGGCACATCTGTGATGAAAAATTTAAGATTTTAACCAAAGTTGCAAAAATAGGCTTATCTCACCGTTTCCAGCGCTTTTGTGCATCTTGGACACATCTGTGATTAAAAATTGAAGATTCTAACCATTGTTGCAAAAATAGGCTTATCTCCCCGTTTCCAGCTCTTTTTGGCACTTAGAGCGAATCTGACAGTAGAAACCGTGCAGTTGCTACTTTTTCATTGGGGTTTCCAAAACTTAAAATCTTTTTTTTAAAGAGTTCCTTTAGAGTTGAAACCAAGATTTCAAATTATCCTTTTTCATTATTATAATCCACTGTATGCATTTTAAGTATCAAGGAAATTGAGTGAAGGCCTTTTGAGAAAACACGTTGATTAGTGACCCTATTTCATTATGGCAGTCAAACCACTGATTTTCAACTTTAGTCTATGAAACCTCCAAACCTTAAACATTGTTGCAAAATTAGGCTTATCTCACCGTTTCCAGCACTTTTGCGCACCTTGGGCACATCTGTGATGAAAAATTTAAGATTTTAACCAAAGTTGCAAAAATAGGCTTATCTCACCGTTTCCAGCGCTTTTGTGCATCTTGGGCACATCTGTGATGAAAAATTGAAGATTTTAACCAAAGTTGCAAAAATAGGCTTATCTCACCGTTTCCAGCGCTTTTGGGCATCTTGGGCACATCTGTGATGAAAAATTTAAGATTTTAACCAAAGTTGCAAAAATAGGCTTATCTCACCGTTTCCAGCGCTTTTGCGCATCTTGGGCACATCTGTGATGAAAAATTGAAGATTTTAACCAAAGTTGCAAAAATAGGCTTATCTCACCGTTTCCAGCGCTTTTGCGCATCTTGGGCACATCTGTGATGAAAAATTGAAGATTTTAACCAAAGTTGCAAAAATAGGCTTATCTCCCCGTTTCCAGCACTTTTTGGCACTTAGAGCGAATCTGACAGTAGAAACCGTGCAGTTGCTACTTTTTCATTAGGGTTTCCAAAACTTAAAATCTTTTTTTTAAAGAGTTCCTTTAGAGTTGAAACCAAGATTTCAAATTATCCTTTTTCATTATTATAATCCACTGTATGCATTTTAAGTATCAAGGAAATTGAGTGAAGGCCTTTTGAGAAAACACGTTGATTAGTGACCCTATTTCATTATGGCAGTCAAACCACTGATTTTCAACTTTAGTCTATGAAACCTCCAAACCTTAAACATTGTTGCAAAATTAGGCTTATCTCACCGTTTCCAGCACTTTTGCGCACCTTGGGCACATCTGTGATGAAAAATTTAAGATTTTAACCAAAGTTGCAAAAATAGGCTTATCTCACCGTTTCCAGCGCTTTTGCGCATCTTGGGCACATCTGTGATGAAAAATTGAAGATTTTAACCAAAGTTGCAAAAATAGGCTTATCTCACCGTTTCCAGCGCTTTTGCGCATCTTGGGCACATCTGAGATGAAAAATTGAAGATTTTAACCAAAGTTGCAAAAATAGGCTTATCTCCCTGTTTCCAGCACTTTTTGGCACTTAGAGCCAATCTGACAGTAGAAACCGTGCAGTTGCTACTTTTTCATTGGGGTTTCCAAAACTTAAAATCTTTTTTTTAAAGAGTTCCTTTAGAGTTGAAACCAAGATTTCAAATTATCCTTTTTCATTATTATAATCCACTGTATGCATTTTAAGTATCAAGGAATTTGACTGAAGGCCTTTTGAGAAAACACGTTGATTAGTGACCCTATTTCATTATGGCAGTCAAACCACTGATTTTCAACTTTAGTCTATGAAACCTCCAAACCTTAAACATTGTTGCAAAATTAGGCTTATCTCACCGTTTCCAGCACTTTTGCGCACCTTGGGCACATCTGTGATGAAAAATTTAAGATTTTAACCAAAGTTGCAAAAATAGGCTTATCTCACCGTTTCCAGCGCTTTTGCGCATCTTGGGCACATCTGTGATGAAAAATTGAAGATTTTAACCAAAGTTGCAAAAATAGGCTTATCTCACCGTTTCCAGCGCTTTTGTGCATCTTGGGCACATCTGTGATGAAAAATTGAAGATTTTAACCAAAGTTGCAAAAATAGGCTTATCTCACCGTTTCCAGCACTTTTTGGCACTTAGAGCCAATCTGACAGTAGAAACCGTGCAGTTGCTACTTTTTCATTGGGGTTTCCAAAACTTAAAATCTTTTTTTTAAAGAGTTCCTTTAGAGTTGAAACCAAGATTTCAAATTATCCTTTTTCATTATTATAATCCACTGTATGCATTTTAAGTATCAAGGAATTTGACTGAAGGCCTTTTGAGAAAACACGTTGATTAGTGACCCTATTTCATTATGGCAGTCAAACCACTGATTTTCAACTTTAGTCTATGAAACCTCCAAACCTTAAACATTGTTGCAAAATTAGGCTTATCTCACCGTTTCCAGCACTTTTGTGCACCTTGGGCATATCTGTGATGAAAAAATGAAGATTTTAACCAAAGTTGCAAAAATAGGCTTATCTCACCGTTTCCAGCGCTTTTGGGCATCTTGGGCACATCTGTGATGAAAAATTGAAGATTTTAACCAAAGTTGCAAAAATAGGCTTATCTCACCGTTTCCAGCGCTTTTGTGCATCTTGGGCACATCTGTGATGAAAAATTGAAGATTTTAACCAAAGTTGCAAAAATAGGCTTATCTCACCGTTTCCAGCGCTTTTGTGCATCTTGGACACATCTGTGATGAAAAATTGAAGATTTTAACCATTGTTGCAAAAATAGGCTTATCTCCCCGTTTCCAGCACTTTTTGGCACTTAGAGCCAATCTGACAGTAGAAACCGTGCAGCTGCTACTTTTTCATTGGGGTTTCCAAAACTTAAAATCTTTTTTTTAAAGAGTTCCTTTAGAGTTGAAACCAAGATTTCAAATTATCCTTTTTCATTATTATAATCCACTGTATGCATTTTAAGTATCAAGGAATTTGACTGAAGGCCTTTTGAGAAAACACGTTGATTAGTGACCCTATTTCATTATGGCAGTCAAACCACTGATTTTCAACTTTAGTCTATGAAACCTCCAAACCTTAAACATTGTTGCAAAATTAGGCTTATCTCACCGTTTCCAGCACTTTTGTGCACCTTGGGCATATCTGTGATGAAAAAATGAAGATTTTAACCAAAGTTGCAAAAATAGGCTTATCTCACCGTTTCCAGCGCTTTTGGGCATCTTGGGCACATCTGTGATGAAAAATTGAAGATTTTGACCAAAGTTGCAAAAATAGGCTTATCTCACCGTTTCCAGCGCTTTTGTGCATCTTGGGCACATCTGTGATGAAAAATTGAAGATTTTAACCAAAGTTGCAAAAACAGGCTTATCTCACCGTTTCCAGCGCTTTTGTGCATCTTGGGCACATCTGTGATGAAAAATTGAAGATTTTAACCATTGTTGCAAAAATAGGCTTATCTCCCCGTTTCCAGCACTTTTTGGCACTTAGAGCCAATCTGACAGTAGAATCCGTGCAGTTGCTACTTTTTCATTGGGGTTTCCAAAACTTAAAATCTTTTTTTTAAAGAGTTCCTTTAGAGTTGAAACCAAGATTTCAAATTATCCTTTTTCATTATTATAATCCACTGTATGCATTTTAAGTATCAAGGAATTTGACTGAAGGCCTTTTGAGAAAACACGTTGATTAGTGACCCTATTTCATTATGGCAGTCAAACCACTGATTTTCAACTTTAGTCTATGAAACCTCCAAACCTTAAACATTGTTGCAAAATTAGGCTTATCTCACCGTTTCCAGCACTTTTGCGCACCTTGGGCACATCTGTGATGAAAAATTTAAGATTTTAACCAAAGTTGCAAAATTAGGCTTATCTCACCGTTTCCAGCACTTTTGCGCACCTTGGGCACATCTGTGATGAAAAATTTAAGATTTTAACCAAAGTTGCAAAAATAGGCTTATCTCACCGTTTCCAGCGCTTTTGCGCATCTTGGGCACATCTGTGATGAAAAATTGAAGATTTTAACCAAAGTTGCAAAAATAGGCTTATCTCACCGTTTCCAGCGCTTTTGTGCATCTTGGGCACATCTGTGATGAAAAATTGAAGATTTTAACCAAAGTTGCAAAAATAGGCTTATCTCACCGTTTCCAGCGCTTTTGGGCATCTTGGGCACATCTGTGATGAAAAATTTAAGATTTTAACCAAAGTTGCAAAAATAGGCTTATCTCACCGTTTCCAGCGCTTTTGCGCATCTTGGACACATCTGTGATGAAAAATTGAAGATTTTAACCAAAGTTGCAAAAATAGGCTTATCTCACCGTTTCCAGCGTTTTTGTGCATCTTGGGCACATCTGTGATGAAAAATTGAAGATTTTAACCAAAGTTGCAAAAATAGGCTTATCTCACCGTTTCCAGCGCTTTTGTGCATCTTGGACACATCTGTGATGAAAAATTGAAGATTTTAACCATTGTTGCAAAAATAGGCTTATCTCCCCGTTTCCAGCACTTTTTGGCACTTAGAGCCAATCTGACAGTAGAATCCGTGCAGTTGCTACTTTTTCATTGGGGTTTCCAAAACTTAAAATCTTTTTTTTAAAGAGTTCCTTTAGAGTTGAAACCAAGATTTCAAATTATCCTTTTTCATTATTATAATCCACTGTATGCATTTTAAGTATCAAGGAATTTGACTGAAGGCCTTTTGAGAAAACACGTTGATTAGTGACCCTATTTCATTATGGCAGTCAAACCACTGATTTTCAACTTTAGTCTATGAAACCTCCAAACCTTAAACATTGTTGCAAAATTAGGCTTATCTCACCGTTTCCAGCACTTTTGTGCACCTTGGGCATATCTGTGATGAAAAAATGAAGATTTTAACCAAAGTTGCAAAAATAGGCTTATCTCACCGTTTCCAGCGCTTTTGGGCATCTTGGGCACATCTGTGATGAAAAATTGAAGATTTTAACCAAAGTTGCAAAAATAGGCTTATCTCACCGTTTCCAGCGCTTTTGTGCATCTTGGGCACATCTGTGATGAAAAATTGAAGATTTTAACCAAAGTTGCAAAAATAGGCTTATCTCACCGTTTCCAGCGCTTTTGTGCATCTTGGACACATCTGTGATGAAAAATTGAAGATTTTAACCATTGTTGCAAAAATAGGCTTATCTCCCCGTTTCCAGCACTTTTTGGCACTTAGAGCGAATCTGACAGTAGAAACCGTGCAGTTGCTACTTTTTCATTGGGGTTTCCAAAACTTAAAATCTTTTTTTTAAAGAGTTCCTTTAGAGTTGAAACCAAGATTTCAAATTATCCTTTTTCATTATTATAATCCACTGTATGCATTTTAAGTATCAAGGAAATTGAGTGAAGGCCTTTTGAGAAAACACGTTGATTAGTGACCCTATTTCATTATGGCAGTCAAACCACTGATTTTCAACTTTAGTCTATGAAACCTCCAAACCTTAAACATTGTTGCAAAATTAGGCTTATCTCACCGTTTCCAGCACTTTTGCGCACCTTGGGCACATCTGTGATGAAAAATTTAAGATTTTAACCAAAGTTGCAAAAATAGGCTTATCTCACCGTTTCCAGCGCTTTTGTGCATCTTGGGCACATCTGTGATGAAAAATTGAAGATTTTAACCAAAGTTGCAAAAATAGGCTTATCTCACCGTTTCCAGCGCTTTTGGGCATCTTGGGCACATCTGTGATGAAAAATTTAAGATTTTAACCAAAGTTGCAAAAATAGGCTTATCTCACCGTTTCCAGCGCTTTTGCGCATCTTGGGCACATCTGTGATGAAAAATTGAAGATTTTAACCAAAGTTGCAAAAATAGGCTTATCTCACCGTTTCCAGCGCTTTTGTGCATCTTGGACACATCTGTGATTAAAAATTGAAGATTCTAACCAAAGTTGCAAAAATAGGCTTATCTCCCCGTTTCCAGCACTTTTTGGCACTTAGAGCGAATCTGACAGTAGAAACCGTGCAGTTGCTACTTTTTCATTGGGGTTTCCAAAACTTAAAATCTTTTTTTTAAAGAGTTCCTTTAGAGTTGAAACCAAGATTTCAAATTATCCTTTTTCATTATTATAATCCACTGTATGCATTTTAAGTATCAAGGAAATTGAGTGAAGGCCTTTTGAGAAAACACGTTGATTAGTGACCCTATTTCATTATGGCAGTCAAACCACTGATTTTCAACTTTAGTCTATGAAACCTCCAAACCTTAAACATTGTTGCAAAATTAGGCTTATCTCACCGTTTCCAGCACTTTTGCGCACCTTGGGCACATCTGTGATGAAAAATTTAAGATTTTAACCAAAGTTGCAAAAATAGGCTTATCTCACCGTTTCCAGCGCTTTTGCGCATCTTGGGCACATCTGTGATGAAAAATTGAAGATTTTAACCAAAGTTGCAAAAATAGGCTTATCTCACCGTTTCCAGCGCTTTTGCGCATCTTGGGCACATCTGAGATGAAAAATTGAAGATTTTAACCAAAGTTGCAAAAATAGGCTTATCTCCCTGTTTCCAGCACTTTTTGGCACTTAGAGCCAATCTGACAGTAGAAACCGTGCAGCTGCTACTTTTTCATTGGGGTTTCCAAAACTTAAAATCTTTTTTTTAAAGAGTTCCTTTAGAGTTGAAACCAAGATTTCAAATTATCCTTTTTCATTATTATAATCCACTGTATGCATTTTAAGTATCAAGGAATTTGACTGAAGGCCTTTTGAGAAAACACGTTGATTAGTGACCCTATTTCATTATGGCAGTCAAACCACTGATTTTCAACTTTAGTCTATGAAACCTCCAAACCTTAAACATTGTTGCAAAATTAGGCTTATCTCACCGTTTCCAGCACTTTTGTGCACCTTGGGCATATCTGTGATGAAAAAATGAAGATTTTAACCAAAGTTGCAAAAATAGGCTTATCTCACCGTTTCCAGCGCTTTTGGGCATCTTGGGCACATCTGTGATGAAAAATTGAAGATTTTAACCAAAGTTGCAAAAATAGGCTTATCTCACCGTTTCCAGCGCTTTTGTGCATCTTGGGCACATCTGTGATGAAAAATTGAAGATTTTAACCAAAGTTGCAAAAACAGGCTTATCTCACCGTTTCCAGCGCTTTTGTGCATCTTGGGCACATCTGTGATGAAAAATTGAAGATTTTAACCATTGTTGCAAAAATAGGCTTATCTCCCCGTTTACAGCACTTTTTGGCACTTAGAGCGAATCTGACAGTAGAAACCGTGCAGTTGCTACTTTTTCATTGGGGTTTCCAAAACTTAAAATCTTTTTTTTAAAGAGTTCCTTTAGAGTTGAAACCAAGATTTCAAATTATCCTTTTTCATTATTATAATCCACTGTATGCATTTTAAGTATCAAGGAAATTGAGTGAAGGCCTTTTGAGAAAACACGTTGATTAGTGACCCTATTTCATTATGGCAGTCAAACCACTGATTTTCAACTTTAGTCTATGAAACCTCCAAACCTTAAACATTGTTGCAAAATTAGGCTTATCTCACCGTTTCCAGCACTTTTGCGCACCTTGGGCACATCTGTGATGAAAAATTTAAGATTTTAACCAAAGTTGCAAAAATAGGCTTATCTCACCGTTTCCAGCGCTTTTGCGCATCTTGGGCACATCTGTGATGAAAAATTGAAGATTTTAACCAAAGTTGCAAAAATAGGCTTATCTCACCGTTTCCAGCGCTTTTGTGCATCTTGGACACATCTGTGATGAAAAATTGAAGATTTTAACCATTGTTGCAAAAATAGGCTTATCTCCCCGTTTCCAGCACTTTTTGGCACTTAGAGCCAATCTGACAGTAGAATCCGTGCAGTTGCTACTTTTTCATTGGGGTTTCCAAAACTTAAAATCTTTTTTTTAAAGAGTTCCTTTAGAGTTGAAACCAAGATTTCAAATTATCCTTTTTCATTATTATAATCCACTGTATGCATTTTAAGTATCAAGGAATTTGACTGAAGGCCTTTTGAGAAAACACGTTGATTAGTGACCCTATTTCATTATGGCAGTCAAACCACTGATTTTCAACTTTAGTCTATGAAACCTCCAAACCTTAAACATTGTTGCAAAATTAGGCTTATCTCACCGTTTCCAGCACTTTTGTGCACCTTGGGCATATCTGTGATGAAAAAATGAAGATTTTAACCAAAGTTGCAAAAATAGGCTTATCTCACCGTTTCCAGCGCTTTTGGGCATCTTGGGCACATCTGTGATGAAAAATTGAAGATTTTAACCAAAGTTGCAAAAATAGGCTTATCTCACCGTTTCCAGCGCTTTTGTGCATCTTGGGCACATCTGTGATTAAAAATTGAAGATTTTAACCATTGTTGCAAAAATAGGCTTATCTCCCCGTTTCCAGCACTTTTTGGCACTTAGAGCCAATCTGACAGTAGAATCCGTGCAGTTGCTACTTTTTCATTGGGGTTTCCAAAACTTAAAATCTTTTTTTTAAAGAGTTCCTTTAGAGTTGAAACCAAGATTTCAAATTATCCTTTTTCATTATTATAATCCACTGTATGCATTTTAAGTATCAAGGAATTTGACTGAAGGCCTTTTGAGAAAACACGTTGATTAGTGACCCTATTTCATTATGGCAGTCAAACCACTGATTTTCAACTTTAGTCTATGAAACCTCCAAACCTTAAACATTGTTGCAAAATTAGGCTTATCTCACCGTTTCCAGCACTTTTGTGCACCTTGGGCATATCTGTGATGAAAAAATGAAGATTTTAACCAAAGTTGCAAAAATAGGCTTATCTCACCGTTTCCAGCGCTTTTGGGCATCTTGGGCACATCTGTGATGAAAAATTGAAGATTTTAACCAAAGTTGCAAAAATAGGCTTATCTCACCGTTTCCAGCGCTTTTGTGCATCTTGGGCACATCTGTGATGAAAAATTGAAGATTTTAACCATTGTTGCAAAAATAGGCTTATCTCCCCGTTTCCAGCACTTTTTGGCACTTAGAGCGAATCTGACAGTAGAAACCGTGCAGTTGCTACTTTTTCATTGGGGTTTCCAAAACTTAAAATCTTTTTTTTAAAGAGTTCCTTTAGAGTTGAAACCAAGATTTCAAATTATCCTTTTTCATTATTATAATCCACTGTATGCATTTTAAGTATCAAGGAAATTGAGTGAAGGCCTTTTGAGAAAACACGTTGATTAGTGACCCTATTTCATTATGGCAGTCAAACCACTGATTTTCAACTTTAGTCTATGAAACCTCCAAACCTTAAACATTGTTGCAAAATTAGGCTTATCTCACCGTTTCCAGCACTTTTGCGCACCTTGGGCACATCTGTGATGAAAAATTTAAGATTTTAACCAAAGTTGCAAAAATAGGCTTATCTCACCGTTTCCAGCGCTTTTGTGCATCTTGGGCACATCTGTGATGAAAAATTGAAGATTTTAACCAAAGTTGCAAAAATAGGCTTATCTCACCGTTTCCAGCGCTTTTGGGCATCTTGGGCACATCTGTGATGAAAAATTTAAGATTTTAACCAAAGTTGCAAAAATAGGCTTATCTCACCGTTTCCAGCGCTTTTGCGCATCTTGGGCACATCTGTGATGAAAAATTGAAGATTTTAACCAAAGTTGCAAAAATAGGCTTATCTCACCGTTTCCAGCGCTTTTGCGCATCTTGGGCACATCTGAGATGAAAAATTGAAGATTTTAACCAAAGTTGCAAAAATAGGCTTATCTCCCCGTTTACAGCACTTTTTGGCACTTAGAGCCAATCTGACAGTAGAAACCGTGCAGCTGCTACTTTTTCATTGGGGTTTCCAAAACTTAAAATCTTTTTTTTAAAGAGTTCCTTTAGAGTTGAAACCAAGATTTAAAATTATCCTTTTTCATTATTATAATCCACTGTATGCATTTTAAGTATCAAGGAATTTGACTGAAGGCCTTTTGAGAAAACACGTTGATTAGTGACCCTATTCATTATGGCAGTCAAACCACTGATTTTCAACTTTAGTCTATGAAACCTCCAAACCTTAAACATTGTTGCAAAATTAGGCTTATCTCACCGTTTCCAGCACTTTTGTGCACCTTGGGCATATCTGTGATGAAAAAATGAAGATTTTAACCAAAGTTGCAAAAATAGGCTTATCTCACCGTTTCCAGCGCTTTTGGGCATCTTGGGCACATCTGTGATGAAAAATTGAAGATTTTAACCAAAGTTGCAAAAATAGGCTTATCTCACCGTTTCCAGCGCTTTTGTGCATCTTGGGCACATCTGTGATGAAAAATTGAAGATTTTAACCAAAGTTGCAAAAATAGGCTTATCTCACCGTTTCCAGCGCTTTTGTGCATCTTGGGCACATCTGTGATGAAAAATTGAAGATTTTAACCAAAGTTGCAAAAATAGGCTTATCTCACCGTTTCCAGCGCTTTTGTGCATCTTGGACACATCTGTGATGAAAAATTGAAGATTTTAACCATTGTTGCAAAAATAGGCTTATCTCCCCGTTTCCAGCACTTTTTGGCACTTAGAGCGAATCTGACAGTAGAAACCGTGCAGTTGCTACTTTTTCATTGGGGTTTCCAAAACTTAAAATCTTTTTTTTAAAGAGTTCCTTTAGAGTTGAAACCAAGATTTCAAATTATCCTTTTTCATTATTATAATCCACTGTATGCATTTTAAGTATCAAGGAATTTGACTGAAGGGCTTTTGAGAAAACACGTTGATTAGTGACCCTATTTCATTATGGCAGTCAAACCACTGATTTTCAACTTTAGTCTATGAAACCTCCAAACCTTAAACATTGTTGCAAAATTAGGCTTATCTCACCGTTTCCAGCACTTTTGTGCACCTTGGGCATATCTGTGATGAAAAAATGAAGATTTTAACCAAAGTTGCAAAAATAGGCTTATCTCCCCGTTTCCAGCACTTTTTGGCACTTAGAGCGAATCTGACAGTAGAAACCGTGCAGTTGCTACTTTTTCATTGGGGTTTCCAAAACTTAAAATCTTTTTTTTAAAGAGTTCCTTTAGAGTTGAAACCAAGATTTCAAATTATCCTTTTTCATTATTATAATCCACTGTATGCATTTTAAGTATCAAGGAAATTGAGTGAAGGCCTTTTGAGAAAACACGTTGATTAGTGACCCTATTTCATTATGGCAGTCAAACCACTGATTTTCAACTTTAGTCTATGAAACCTCCAAACCTTAAACATTGTTGCAAAATTAGGCTTATCTCACCGTTTCCAGCACTTTTGCGCACCTTGGGCACATCTGTGATGAAAAATTTAAGATTTTAACCAAAGTTGCAAAAATAGGCTTATCTCACCGTTTCCAGCGCTTTTGCGCATCTTGGGCACATCTGTGATGAAAAATTGAAGATTTTAACCAAAGTTGCAAAAATAGGCTTATCTCACCGTTTCCAGCGCTTTTGCGCATCTTGGGCACATCTGAGATGAAAAATTGAAGATTTTAACCAAAGTTGCAAAAATAGGCTTATCTCCCTGTTTCCAGCACTTTTTGGCACTTAGAGCCAATCTGACAGTAGAAACCGTGCAGCTGCTACTTTTTCATTGGGGTTTCCAAAACTTAAAATCTTTTTTTTAAAGAGTTCCTTTAGAGTTGAAACCAAGATTTCAAATTATCCTTTTTCATTATTATAATCCACTGTATGCATTTTAAGTATCAAGGAATTTGACTGAAGGCCTTTTGAGAAAACACGTTGATTAGTGACCCTATTTCATTATGGCAGTCAAACCACTGATTTTCAACTTTAGTCTATGAAACCTCCAAACCTTAAACATTGTTGCAAAATTAGGCTTATCTCACCGTTTCCAGCACTTTTGTGCACCTTGGGCATATCTGTGATGAAAAAATGAAGATTTTAACCAAAGTTGCAAAAATAGGCTTATCTCACCGTTTCCAGCGCTTTTGGGCATCTTGGGCACATCTGTGATGAAAAATTGAAGATTTTAACCAAAGTTGCAAAAATAGGCTTATCTCACCGTTTCCAGCGCTTTTGTGCATCTTGGGCACATCTGTGATGAAAAATTGAAGATTTTAACCAAAGTTGCAAAAACAGGCTTATCTCACCGTTTCCAGCGCTTTTGTGCATCTTGGGCACATCTGTGATGAAAAATTGAAGATTTTAACCATTGTTGCAAAAATAGGCTTATCTCCCCGTTTACAGCACTTTTTGGCACTTAGAGCGAATCTGACAGTAGAAACCGTGCAGTTGCTACTTTTTCATTGGGGTTTCCAAAACTTAAAATCTTTTTTTTAAAGAGTTCCTTTAGAGTTGAAACCAAGATTTCAAATTATCCTTTTTCATTATTATAATCCACTGTATGCATTTTAAGTATCAAGGAAATTGAGTGAAGGCCTTTTGAGAAAACACGTTGATTAGTGACCCTATTTCATTATGGCAGTCAAACCACTGATTTTCAACTTTAGTCTATGAAACCTCCAAACCTTAAACATTGTTGCAAAATTAGGCTTATCTCACCGTTTCCAGCACTTTTGCGCACCTTGGGCACATCTGTGATGAAAAATTTAAGATTTTAACCAAAGTTGCAAAAATAGGCTTATCTCACCGTTTCCAGCGCTTTTGCGCATCTTGGGCACATCTGTGATGAAAAATTGAAGATTTTAACCAAAGTTGCAAAAATAGGCTTATCTCACCGTTTCCAGCGCTTTTGTGCATCTTGGACACATCTGTGATGAAAAATTGAAGATTTTAACCATTGTTGCAAAAATAGGCTTATCTCCCCGTTTCCAGCACTTTTTGGCACTTAGAGCCAATCTGACAGTAGAATCCGTGCAGTTGCTACTTTTTCATTGGGGTTTCCAAAACTTAAAATCTTTTTTTTAAAGAGTTCCTTTAGAGTTGAAACCAAGATTTCAAATTATCCTTTTTCATTATTATAATCCACTGTATGCATTTTAAGTATCAAGGAATTTGACTGAAGGCCTTTTGAGAAAACACGTTGATTAGTGACCCTATTTCATTATGGCAGTCAAACCACTGATTTTCAACTTTAGTCTATGAAACCTCCAAACCTTAAACATTGTTGCAAAATTAGGCTTATCTCACCGTTTCCAGCACTTTTGTGCACCTTGGGCATATCTGTGATGAAAAAATGAAGATTTTAACCAAAGTTGCAAAAATAGGCTTATCTCACCGTTTCCAGCGCTTTTGGGCATCTTGGGCACATCTGTGATGAAAAATTGAAGATTTTAACCAAAGTTGCAAAAATAGGCTTATCTCACCGTTTCCAGCGCTTTTGTGCATCTTGGGCACATCTGTGATTAAAAATTGAAGATTTTAACCATTGTTGCAAAAATAGGCTTATCTCCCCGTTTCCAGCACTTTTTGGCACTTAGAGCCAATCTGACAGTAGAATCCGTGCAGTTGCTACTTTTTCATTGGGGTTTCCAAAACTTAAAATCTTTTTTTTAAAGAGTTCCTTTAGAGTTGAAACCAAGATTTCAAATTATCCTTTTTCATTATTATAATCCACTGTATGCATTTTAAGTATCAAGGAATTTGACTGAAGGCCTTTTGAGAAAACACGTTGATTAGTGACCCTATTTCATTATGGCAGTCAAACCACTGATTTTCAACTTTAGTCTATGAAACCTCCAAACCTTAAACATTGTTGCAAAATTAGGCTTATCTCACCGTTTCCAGCACTTTTGTGCACCTTGGGCATATCTGTGATGAAAAAATGAAGATTTTAACCAAAGTTGCAAAAATAGGCTTATCTCACCGTTTCCAGCGCTTTTGGGCATCTTGGGCACATCTGTGATGAAAAATTGAAGATTTTAACCATTGTTGCAAAAATAGGCTTATCTCCCCGTTTCCAGCACTTTTTGGCACTTAGAGCGAATCTGACAGTAGAAACCGTGCAGTTGCTACTTTTTCATTGGGGTTTCCAAAACTTAAAATCTTTTTTTTAAAGAGTTCCTTTAGAGTTGAAACCATTATTTCAAATTATCCTTTTTCATTATTATAATCCACTGTATGCATTTTAAGTATCAAGGAAATTGAGTGAAGGCCTTTTGAGAAAACACGTTGATTAGTGACCCTATTTCATTATGGCAGTCAAACCACTGATTTTCAACTTTAGTCTATGAAACCTCCAAACCTTAAACATTGTTGCAAAATTAGGCTTATCTCACCGTTTCCAGCACTTTTGCGCACCTTGGGCACATCTGTGATGAAAAATTTAAGATTTTAACCAAAGTTGCAAAAATAGGCTTATCTCACCGTTTCCAGCGCTTTTGTGCATCTTGGGCACATCTGTGATGAAAAATTGAAGATTTTAACCAAAGTTGCAAAAATAGGCTTATCTCACCGTTTCCAGCGCTTTTGGGCATCTTGGGCACATCTGTGATGAAAAATTTAAGATTTTAACCAAAGTTGCAAAAATAGGCTTATCTCACCGTTTCCAGCGCTTTTGCGCATCTTGGGCACATCTGTGATGAAAAATTGAAGATTTTAACCAAAGTTGCAAAAATAGGCTTATCTCACCGTTTCCAGCGCTTTTGCGCATCTTGGGCACATCTGAGATGAAAAATTGAAGATTTTAACCAAAGTTGCAAAAATAGGCTTATCTCCCCGTTTACAGCACTTTTTGGCACTTAGAGCCAATCTGACAGTAGAAACCGTGCAGCTGCTACTTTTTCATTGGGGTTTCCAAAACTTAAAATCTTTTTTTTAAAGAGTTCCTTTAGAGTTGAAACCAAGATTTAAAATTATCCTTTTTCATTATTATAATCCACTGTATGCATTTTAAGTATCAAGGAATTTGACTGAAGGCCTTTTGAGAAAACACGTTGATTAGTGACCCTATTCATTATGGCAGTCAAACCACTGATTTTCAACTTTAGTCTATGAAACCTCCAAACCTTAAACATTGTTGCAAAATTAGGCTTATCTCACCGTTTCCAGCACTTTTGTGCACCTTGGGCATATCTGTGATGAAAAAATGAAGATTTTAACCAAAGTTGCAAAAATAGGCTTATCTCACCGTTTCCAGCGCTTTTGGGCATCTTGGGCACATCTGTGATGAAAAATTGAAGATTTTAACCAAAGTTGCAAAAATAGGCTTATCTCACCGTTTCCAGCGCTTTTGTGCATCTTGGGCACATCTGTGATGAAAAATTGAAGATTTTAACCAAAGTTGCAAAAATAGGCTTATCTCACCGTTTCCAGCGCTTTTGTGCATCTTGGGCACATCTGTGATGAAAAATTGAAGATTTTAACCATTGTTGCAAAAATAGGCTTATCTCACCGTTTCCAGCGCTTTTGTGCATCTTGGGCACATCTGTGATGAAAAATTGAAGATTTTAACCAAAGTTGCAAAAATAGGCTTATCTCACCGTTTCCAGCGCTTTTGTGCATCTTGGACACATCTGTGATGAAAAATTGAAGATTTTAACCATTGTTGCAAAAATAGGCTTATCTCCCCGTTTCCAGCACTTTTTGGCACTTAGAGCGAATCTGACAGTAGAAACCGTGCAGTTGCTACTTTTTCATTGGGGTTTCCAAAACTTAAAATCTTTTTTTTAAAGAGTTCCTTTAGAGTTGAAACCAAGATTTCAAATTATCCTTTTTCATTATTATAATCCACTGTATGCATTTTAAGTATCAAGGAATTTGACTGAAGGGCTTTTGAGAAAACACGTTGATTAGTGACCCTATTTCATTATGGCAGTCAAACCACTGATTTTCAACTTTAGTCTATGAAACCTCCAAACCTTAAACATTGTTGCAAAATTAGGCTTATCTCACCGTTTCCAGCACTTTTGTGCACCTTGGGCATATCTGTGATGAAAAAATTAAGATTTTAACCAAAGTTGCAAAAATAGGCTTATCTCCCCGTTTCCAGCACTTTTTGGCACTTAGAGCGAATCTGACAGTAGAAACCGTGCAGTTGCTACTTTTTCATTGGGGTTTCCAAAACTTAAAATCTTTTTTTTAAAGAGTTCCTTTAGAGTTGAAACCAAGATTTCAAATTATCCTTTTTCATTATTATAATCCACTGTATGCATTTTAAGTATCAAGGAAATTGAGTGAAGGCCTTTTGAGAAAACACGTTGATTAGTGACCCTATTTCATTATGGCAGTCAAACCACTGATTTTCAACTTTAGTCTATGAAACCTCCAAACCTTAAACATTGTTGCAAAATTAGGCTTATCTCACCGTTTCCAGCACTTTTGCGCACCTTGGGCACATCTGTGATGAAAAATTTAAGATTTTAACCAAAGTTGCAAAAATAGGCTTATCTCACCGTTTCCAGCGCTTTTGCGCATCTTGGGCACATCTGTGATGAAAAATTGAAGATTTTAACCAAAGTTGCAAAAATAGGCTTATCTCACCGTTTCCAGCGCTTTTGCGCATCTTGGGCACATCTGAGATGAAAAATTGAAGATTTTAACCAAAGTTGCAAAAATAGGCTTATCTCCCTGTTTCCAGCACTTTTTGGCACTTAGAGCCAATCTGACAGTAGAAACCGTGCAGCTGCTACTTTTTCATTGGGGTTTCCAAAACTTAAAATCTTTTTTTTAAAGAGTTCCTTTAGAGTTGAAACCAAGATTTCAAATTATCCTTTTTCATTATTATAATCCACTGTATGCATTTTAAGTATCAAGGAATTTGACTGAAGGCCTTTTGAGAAAACACGTTGATTAGTGACCCTATTTCATTATGGCAGTCAAACCACTGATTTTCAACTTTAGTCTATGAAACCTCCAAACCTTAAACATTGTTGCAAAATTAGGCTTATCTCACCGTTTCCAGCACTTTTGTGCACCTTGGGCATATCTGTGATGAAAAAATGAAGATTTTAACCAAAGTTGCAAAAATAGGCTTATCTCACCGTTTCCAGCGCTTTTGGGCATCTTGGGCACATCTGTGATGAAAAATTGAAGATTTTAACCAAAGTTGCAAAAATAGGCTTATCTCACCGTTTCCAGCGCTTTTGTGCATCTTGGGCACATCTGTGATGAAAAATTGAAGATTTTAACCAAAGTTGCAAAAACAGGCTTATCTCACCGTTTCCAGCGCTTTTGTGCATCTTGGGCACATCTGTGATGAAAAATTGAAGATTTTAACCATTGTTGCAAAAATAGGCTTATCTCCCCGTTTACAGCACTTTTTGGCACTTAGAGCGAATCTGACAGTAGAAACCGTGCAGTTGCTACTTTTTCATTGGGGTTTCCAAAACTTAAAATCTTTTTTTTAAAGAGTTCCTTTAGAGTTGAAACCAAGATTTCAAATTATCCTTTTTCATTATTATAATCCACTGTATGCATTTTAAGTATCAAGGAAATTGAGTGAAGGCCTTTTGAGAAAACACGTTGATTAGTGACCCTATTTCATTATGGCAGTCAAACCACTGATTTTCAACTTTAGTCTATGAAACCTCCAAACCTTAAACATTGTTGCAAAATTAGGCTTATCTCACCGTTTCCAGCACTTTTGCGCACCTTGGGCACATCTGTGATGAAAAATTTAAGATTTTAACCAAAGTTGCAAAAATAGGCTTATCTCACCGTTTCCAGCGCTTTTGCGCATCTTGGGCACATCTGTGATGAAAAATTGAAGATTTTAACCAAAGTTGCAAAAATAGGCTTATCTCACCGTTTCCAGCGCTTTTGTGCATCTTGGACACATCTGTGATGAAAAATTGAAGATTTTAACCATTGTTGCAAAAATAGGCTTATCTCCCCGTTTCCAGCACTTTTTGGCACTTAGAGCCAATCTGACAGTAGAATCCGTGCAGTTGCTACTTTTTCATTGGGGTTTCCAAAACTTAAAATCTTTTTTTTAAAGAGTTCCTTTAGAGTTGAAACCAAGATTTCAAATTATCCTTTTTCATTATTATAATCCACTGTATGCATTTTAAGTATCAAGGAATTTGACTGAAGGCCTTTTGAGAAAACACGTTGATTAGTGACCCTATTTCATTATGGCAGTCAAACCACTGATTTTCAACTTTAGTCTATGAAACCTCCAAACCTTAAACATTGTTGCAAAATTAGGCTTATCTCACCGTTTCCAGCACTTTTGTGCACCTTGGGCATATCTGTGATGAAAAAATGAAGATTTTAACCAAAGTTGCAAAAATAGGCTTATCTCACCGTTTCCAGCGCTTTTGGGCATCTTGGGCACATCTGTGATGAAAAATTGAAGATTTTAACCAAAGTTGCAAAAATAGGCTTATCTCACCGTTTCCAGCGCTTTTGTGCATCTTGGGCACATCTGTGATTAAAAATTGAAGATTTTAACCATTGTTGCAAAAATAGGCTTATCTCCCCGTTTCCAGCACTTTTTGGCACTTAGAGCCAATCTGACAGTAGAATCCGTGCAGTTGCTACTTTTTCATTGGGGTTTCCAAAACTTAAAATCTTTTTTTTAAAGAGTTCCTTTAGAGTTGAAACCAAGATTTCAAATTATCCTTTTTCATTATTATAATCCACTGTATGCATTTTAAGTATCAAGGAATTTGACTGAAGGCCTTTTGAGAAAACACGTTGATTAGTGACCCTATTTCATTATGGCAGTCAAACCACTGATTTTCAACTTTAGTCTATGAAACCTCCAAACCTTAAACATTGTTGCAAAATTAGGCTTATCTCACCGTTTCCAGCACTTTTGTGCACCTTGGGCATATCTGTGATGAAAAAATGAAGATTTTAACCAAAGTTGCAAAAATAGGCTTATCTCACCGTTTCCAGCGCTTTTGGGCATCTTGGGCACATCTGTGATGAAAAATTGAAGATTTTAACCAAAGTTGCAAAAATAGGCTTATCTCACCGTTTCCAGCGCTTTTGTGCATCTTGGGCACATCTGTGATGAAAAATTGAAGATTTTAACCAAAGTTGCAAAAATAGGCTTATCTCACCGTTTCCAGCGCTTTTGTGCATCTTGGGCACATCTGTGATGAAAAATTGAAGATTTTAACCATTGTTGCAAAAATAGGCTTATCTCACCGTTTCCAGCGCTTTTGTGCATCTTGGGCACATCTGTGATGAAAAATTGAAGATTTTAACCAAAGTTGCAAAAATAGGCTTATCTCACCGTTTCCAGCGCTTTTGTGCATCTTGGACACATCTGTGATGAAAAATTGAAGATTTTAACCATTGTTGCAAAAATAGGCTTATCTCCCCGTTTCCAGCACTTTTTGGCACTTAGAGCGAATCTGACAGTAGAAACCGTGCAGTTGCTACTTTTTCATTGGGGTTTCCAAAACTTAAAATCTTTTTTTTAAAGAGTTCCTTTAGAGTTGAAACCAAGATTTCAAATTATCCTTTTTCATTATTATAATCCACTGTATGCATTTTAAGTATCAAGGAATTTGACTGAAGGGCTTTTGAGAAAACACGTTGATTAGTGACCCTATTTCATTATGGCAGTCAAACCACTGATTTTCAACTTTAGTCTATGAAACCTCCAAACCTTAAACATTGTTGCAAAATTAGGCTTATCTCACCGTTTCCAGCACTTTTGTGCACCTTGGGCATATCTGTGATGAAAAAATGAAGATTTTAACCAAAGTTGCAAAAATAGGCTTATCTCACCGTTTCCAGCGCTTTTGCGCTTCTTGGACACATCTGTGATGAAAAATTGAAGATTTTAACCAAAGTTGCAAAAATAGGCTTATCTCACCGTTTCCAGCACTTTTGTGCATCTTGGGCACATCTGTGATGAAAAATTGAAGATTTTAACCAAAGTTGCAAAAATAGGCTTATCTCACCGTTTCCAGCGCTTTTGTGCATCTTGGACACATCTGTGATTAAAAATTGAAGATTCTAACCATTGTTTCAAAAATAGGCTTATCTCCACGTTTCCAGCTCTTTTTGGCACTTAGAGCGAATCTGACAGTAGAAACCGTGCAGTTGCTACTTTTTCATTGGGGTTTCCAAAACTTAAAATCTTTTTTTTAAAGAGTTCCTTTAGAGTTGAAACCAAAATTTCAAATTATCCTTTTTCATTATTATAATCCACTGTATGCATTTTAAGTATCAAGGAATTTGACTGAAGGCCTTTTGAGAAAACACGTTGATTAGTGACCCTATTTCATTATGGCAGTCAAACCACTGATTTTCAACTTTAGTCTATGAAACCTCCAAACCTTAAACATTGTTGCAAAATTAGGCTTATCTCACCGTTTCCAGCACTTTTGTGCACCTTGGGCACATCTGTGATGAAAAATTGAAGATTTTAACCAAAGTTGCAAAAATAGGCTTATCTCACCGTTTCCAGCGCTTTTGGGCATCTTGGGCACATCTGTGATGAAAAATTGAATATTTTAACCAAAGTTGCAAAAATAGGCTTATCTCACCGTTTCCAGCGCTTTTGTGCATCTTGGGCACATCTGTGATGAAAAATTGAAGATTTTAACCAAAGTTGCAAAAATAGGCTTATCTCCCCGTTTCCAGCACTTTTTGGCACTTAGAGCGAATCTGACAGTAGAAACCGTGCAGTTGCTACTTTTTCATTGGGGTTTCCAAAACTTAAAATCTTTTTTTTAAAGAGTTCCTTTAGAGTTGAAACCAAGATTTCAAATTATCCTTTTTCATTATTATAATCCACTGTATGCATTTTAAGTATCAAGGAAATTGAGTGAAGGCCTTTTGAGAAAACACGTTGATTAGTGACCCTATTTCATTATGGCAGTCAAACCACTGATTTTCAACTTTAGTCTATGAAACCTCCAAACCTTAAACATTGTTGCAAAATTAGGCTTATCTCACCGTTTCCAGCACTTTTGCGCACCTTGGGCACATCTGTGATGAAAAATTTAAGATTTTAACCAAAGTTGCAAAAATAGGCTTATCTCACCGTTTCCAGCGCTTTTGTGCATCTTGGGCACATCTGTGATGAAAAATTGAAGATTTTAACCAAAGTTGCAAAAATAGGCTTATCTCACCGTTTCCAGCGCTTTTGGGCATCTTGGGCACATCTGTGATGAAAAATTTAAGATTTTAACCAAAGTTGCAAAAATAGGCTTATCTCACCGTTTCCAGCGCTTTTGCGCATCTTGGGCACATCTGTGATGAAAAATTGAAGATTTTAACCAAAGTTGCAAAAATAGGCTTATCTCACCGGTTCCAGCGCTTTTGTGCATCTTGGACACATCTGTGATGAAAAATTGAAGATTTTAACCATTGTTGCAAAAATAGGCTTATCTCCCCGTTTCCAGCACTTTTTGGCACTTAGAGCGAATCTGACAGTAGAAACCGTGCAGTTGCTACTTTTTCATTGGGGTTTCCAAAACTTAAATCTTTTTTTTAAAGAGTTCCTTTAGAGTTGAAACCAAGATTTCAAATTATCCTTTTTCATTATTATAATCCACTGTATGCATTTTAAGTATCAAGGAAATTGAGTGAAGGCCTTTTGAGAAAACACGTTGATTAGTGACCCTATTTCATTATGGCAGTCAAACCACTGATTTTCAACTTTAGTCTATGAAACCTCCAAACCTTAAACATTGTTGCAAAATTAGGCTTATCTCCCCATTTCCAGCACTTTTTGGCACTTAGAGCGAATCTGACAGTAGAAACCGTGCAGTTGCTACTTTTTCATTGGGGTTTCCAAAACTTAAAATCTTTTTTTTAAAGAGTTCCTTTAGAGTTGAAACCAAGATTTCAAATTATCCTTTTTCATCATTATAATCCACTGTATGCATTTTAAGTATCAAGGAATTTGACTGAAGGCCTTTTGAGAAAACACGTTGATTAGTGACCCTATTTCATTATGGCAGTCAAACCACTGATTTTCAACTTTAGTCTATGAAACCTCCAAACCTTAAACATTGTTGCAAAATTAGGCTTATCTCACCGTTTCCAGCACTTTTGTGCACCTTGGGCATATCTGTGATGAAAAAATGAAGATTTTAACCAAAGTTGCAAAAATAGGCTTATCTCACCGTTTCCAGCGCTTTTGGGCATCTTGGGCACATCTGTGATGAAAAATTGAAGATTTTAACCAAAGTTGCAAAAATAGGCTTATCTCACCGTTTCCAGCGCTTTTGTGCATCTTGGGCACATCTGTGATGAAAAATTGAAGATTTTAACCAAAGTTGAAAAAATAGGCTTATCTCACCGTTTCCAGCGCTTTTGTGCATCTTGGACACATCTGTGATGAAAAATTGAAGATTTTAACCATTGTTGCAAAAATAGGCTTATCTCCCCGTTTCCAGCACTTTTTGGCACTTAGAGCGAATCTGACAGTAGAAACCGTGCAGTTGCTACTTTTTCATTGGGGTTTCCAAAACTTAAAATCTTTTTTTTAAAGAGTTCCTTTAGAGTTGAAACCAAGATTTCAAATTATCCTTTTTCATCATTATAATCCACTGTATGCATTTTAAGTATCAAGGAATTTGACTGAAGGCCTTTTGAGAAAACACGTTGATTAGTGACCCTATTTCATTATGGCAGTCAAACCACTGATTTTCAACTTTAGTCTATGAAACCTCCAAACCTTAAACATTGTTGCAAAATTAGGCTTATCTCACCGTTTCCAGCACTTTTGTGCACCTTGGGCATATCTGTGATGAAAAAATGAAGATTTTAACCAAAGTTGCAAAAATAGGCTTATCTCACCGTTTCCAGCGCTTTTGGGCATCTTGGGCACATCTGTGATGAAAAATTGAAGATTTTAACCAAAGTTGCAAAAATAGGCTTATCTCACCGTTTCCAGCGCTTTTGTGCATCTTGGACACATCTGTGATGAAAAATTGAAGATTTTAACCATTGTTGCAAAAATAGGCTTATCTCCCCGTTTCCAGCACTTTTTGGCACTTAGAGCGAATCTGACAGTAGAAACCGTGCAGTTGCTACTTTTTCATTGGGGTTTCCAAAACTTAAAATCTTTTTTTTAAAGAGTTCCTTTAGAGTTGAAACCAAGATTTCAAATTATCCTTTTTCATTATTATAATCCACTGTATGCATTTTAAGTATCAAGGAATTTGACTGAAGGCCTTTTGAGAAAACACGTTGATTAGTGACCCTATTTCATTATGGCAGTCAAACCACTGATTTTCAACTTTAGTCTATGAAACCTCCAAACCTTAAACATTGTTGCAAAATTAGGCTTATCTCACCGTTTCCAGCACTTTTGTGCACCTTGGGCATATCTGTGATGAAAAAATGAAGATTTTAACCAAAGTTGCAAAAATAGGCTTATCTCACCGTTTCCAGCGCTTTTGGGCATCTTGGCACATCTGTGATGAAAAATTGAAGATTTTAACCAAAGTTGCAAAAATAGGCTTATCTCACCGTTTCCAGCGCTTTTGTGCATCTTGGGCACATCTGTGATGAAAAATTGAAGATTTTAACCAAAGTTGCAAAAATAGGCTTATCTCACCGTTTCCAGCGCTTTTGTGCATCTTGGACACATCTGTGATGAAAAATTGAAGATTTTAACCATTGTTGCAAAAATAGGCTTATCTCCCCGTTTCCAGCACTTTTTGGCACTTAGAGCGAATCTGACAGTAGAAACCGTGCAGTTGCTACTTTTTCATTGGGGTTTCCAAAACTTAAAATCTTTTTTTTAAAGAGTTCCTTTAGAGTTGAACCAAGATTTCAAATCATCCTTTTTCATTATTATAATCCACTGTATGCATTTTAAGTATCAAGGAAATTGAGTGAAGGCCTTTTGAGAAAACACGTTGATTAGTGACCCTATTTCATTATGGCAGTCAAACCACTGATTTTCAACTTTAGTCTATGAAACCTCCAAACCTTAAACATTGTTGCAAAATTAGGCTTATCTCACCGTTTCCAGCACTTTTGCGCACCTTGGGCACATCTGTGATGAAAAATTTAAGATTTTAACCAAAGTTGCAAAAATAGGCTTATCTCACCGTTTCCAGCGCTTTTGCGCATCTTGGGCACATCTGTGATGAAAAATTGAAGATTTTAACCAAAGTTGCAAAAATAGGCTTATCTCACCGTTTCCAGCGCTTTTGGGCATCTTGGGCACATCTGTGATGAAAAATTTAAGATTTTAACCAAAGTTGCAAAAATAGGCTTATCTCACCGTTTCCAGCGCTTTTGTGCATCTTGGACACATCTGTGATTAAAAATTGAAGATTCTAACCATTGTTTCAAAAATAGGCTTATCTCCCCGTTTCCAGCTCTTTTTGGCACTTAGAGCGAATCTGACAGTAGAAACCGTGCAGTTGCTACTTTTTCATTGGGGTTTACAAAACTTAAAATCTTTTTTTTAAAGAGTTCCTTTAGAGTTGAAACCAAAATTTCAAATTATCCTTTTTCATTATTATAATCCACTGTATGCATTTTAAGTATCAAGGAATTTGACTGAAGGCCTTTTGAGAAAACACGTTGATTAGTGACCCTATTTCATTATGGCAGTCAAACCACTGATTTTCAACTTTAGTCTATGAAACCTCCAAACCTTAAACATTGTTGCAAAATTAGGCTTATCTCACCGTTTCCAGCACTTTTGTGCACCTTGGGCACATCTGTGATGAAAAATTGAAGATTTTAACCAAAGTTGCAAAAATAGGCTTATCTCACCGTTTCCAGCGCTTTTGGGCATCTTGGGCACATCTGTGATGAAAAATTGAAGATTTTAACCAAAGTTGCAAAAACAGGCTTATCTCACCGTTTCCAGCGCTTTTGTGCATCTTGGGCACATCTGTGATGAAAAATTGAAGATTTTAACCAAAGTTGCAAAAATAGGCTTATCTCCCCGTTTCCAGCACTTTTTGGCACTTAGAGCGAATCTGACAGTAGAAACCGTGCAGTTGCTACTTTTTCATTGGGGTTTCCAAAACTTAAAATCTTTTTTTTAAAGAGTTCCTTTAGAGTTGAAACCAAGATTTCAAATTATCCTTTTTCATTATTATAATCCACTGTATGCATTTTAAGTATCAAGGAAATTGAGTGAAGGCCTTTTGAGAAAACACGTTGATTAGTGACCCTATTTCATTATGGCAGTCAAACCACTGATTTTCAACTTTAGTCTATGAAACCTCCAAACCTTAAACATTGTTGCAAAATTAGGCTTATCTCACCGTTTCCAGCACTTTTGCGCACCTTGGGCACATCTGTGATGAAAAATTTAAGATTTTAACCAAAGTTGCAAAAATAGGATTATCTCACCGTTTCCAGCGCTTTTGTGCATCTTGGGCACATCTGTGATGAAAAATTGAAGATTTTAACCAAAGTTGCAAAAATAGGCTTATCTCACCGTTTCCAGCGCTTTTGGGCATCTTGGGCACATCTGTGATGAAAAATTTAAGATTTTAACCAAAGTTGCAAAAATAGGCTTATCTCACCGTTTCCAGCGCTTTTGCGCATCTTGGGCACATCTGTGATGAAAAATTGAAGATTTTAACCAAAGTTGCAAAAATAGGCTTATCTCACCGTTTCCAGCGCTTTTGCGCATCTTGGGCACATCTGTGATGAAAAATTGAAGATTTTAACCAAAGTTGCAAAAATAGGCTTATCTCCCCGTTTCCAGCACTTTTTGGCACTTAGAGCCAATCTGACAGTAGAAACCGTGCAGTTGCTACTTTTTCATTGGGGTTTCCAAAACTTAAATCTTTTTTTTAAAGAGTTCCTTTAGAGTTGAAACCAAGATTTCAAATTATCCTTTTTCATTATTATAATCCACTGTATGCATTTTAAGTATCAAGGAATTTGACTGAAGGCCTTTTGAGAAAACACGTTGATTAGTGACCCTATTTCATTATGGCAGTCAAACCACTGATTTTCAACTTTAGTCTATGAAACCTCCAAACCTTAAACATTGTTGCAAAATTAGGCTTATCTCACCGTTTCCAGCACTTTTGTGCACCTTGGGCATATCTGTGATGAAAAAATGAAGATTTTAACCAAAGTTGCAAAAATAGGCTTATCTCACCGTTTCCAGCGCTTTTGGGCATCTTGGGCACATCTGTGATGAAAAATTGAAGATTTTAACCAAAGTTGCAAAAATAGGCTTATCTCACCGTTTTCAGCGCTTTTGGGCATCTTGGGCACATCTGTGATGAAAAATTGAAGATTTTAACCAAAGTTGCAAAAATAGGCTTATCTCACCGTTTCCAGCGCTTTTGTGCATCTTGGGCACATCTGTGATGAAAAATTGAAGATTTTAACCAAAGTTGCAAAAATAGGCTTATCTCACCGGTTCCAGCGCTTTTGTGCATCTTGGACACATCTGTGATGAAAAATTGAAGATTTTAACCATTGTTGCAAAAATAGGCTTATCTCCCCGTTTCCAGCACTTTTTGGCACTTAGAGCGAATCTGACAGTAGAAACCGTGCAGTTGCTACTTTTTCATTGGGGTTTCCAAAACTTAAAATCTTTTTTTTAAAGAGTTCCTTTAGAGTTGAAACCAAGATTTCAAATTATCCTTTTTCATTATTATAATCCACTGTATGCATTTTAAGTATCAAGGAAATTGAGTGAAGGCCTTTTGAGAAAACACGTTGATTAGTGACCCTATTTCATTATGGCAGTCAAACCACTGATTTTCAACTTTAGTCTATGAAACCTCCAAACCTTAAACATTGTTGCAAAATTAGGCTTATCTCCCCGTTTCCAGCACTTTTTGGCACTTAGAGCGAATCTGACAGTAGAAACCGTGCAGTTGCTACTTTTTCATTGGGGTTTCCAAAACTTAAAATCTTTTTTTTAAAGAGTTCCTTTAGAGTTGAAACCAAGATTTCAAATTATCCTTTTTCATTATTATAATCCACTGTATGCATTTTAAGTATCAAGGAATTTGACTGAAGGCCTTTTGAGAAAACACGTTGATTAGTGACCCTATTTCATTATGGCAGTCAAACCACTGATTTTCAACTTTAGTCTATGAAACCTCCAAACCTTAAACATTGTTGCAAAATTAGGCTTATCTCACCGTTTCCAGCACTTTTGTGCACCTTGGGCATATCTGTGATGAAAAAATGAAGATTTTAACCAAAGTTGCAAAAATAGGCTTATCTCACCGTTTCCAGCGCTTTTGGGCATCTTGGGCACATCTGTGATGAAAAATTGAAGATTTTAACCAAAGTTGCAAAAATAGGCTTATCTCACCGTTTCCAGCGCTTTTGTGCATCTTGGGCACATCTGTGATGAAAAATTGAAGATTTTAACCAAAGTTGCAAAAATAGGCTTATCTCACCGTTTCCAGCGCTTTTGTGCATCTTGGACACATCTGTGATGAAAAATTGAAGATTTTAACCATTGTTGCAAAAATAGGCTTATCTCCCCGTTTCCAGCACTTTTTGGCACTTAGAGCGAATCTGACAGTAGAAACCGTGCAGTTGCTACTTTTTCATTGGGGTTTCCAAAACTTAAAATCTTTTTTTTTAAAGAGTTCCTTTAGAGTTGAAACCAAGATTTCAAATTATCCTTTTTCATTATTATAATCCACTGTATGCATTTTAAGTATCAAGGAATTTGACTGAAGGCCTTTTGAGAAAACACGTTGATTAGTGACCCTATTTCATTATGGCAGTCAAACCACTGATTTTCAACTTTAGTCTATGAAACCTCCAAACCTTAAACATTGTTGCAAAATTAGGCTTATCTCACCGTTTCCAGCACTTTTGCGCACCTTGGGCACATCTGTGATGAAAAATTTAAGATTTTAACCAAAGTTGCAAAAATAGGATTATCTCACCGTTTCCAGCGCTTTTGTGCATCTTGGGCACATCTGTGATGAAAAATTGAAGAATTTAACCAAAGTTGCAAAAATAGGCTTATCTCACCGTTTCCAGCGCTTTTGGGCATCTTGGGCACATCTGTGATGAAAAATTTAAGATTTTAACCAAAGTTGCAAAAATAGGCTTATCTCACCGTTTCCAGCGCTTTTGCGCATCTTGGGCACATCTGTGATGAAAAATTGAAGATTTTAACCAAAGTTGCAAAAATAGGCTTATCTCACTTTTTCCAGCGCTTTTGCGCATCTTGGGCACATCTGTGATGAAAAATTGAAGATTTTAACCAAAGTTGCAAAAATAGGCTTATCTCCCCGTTTCCAGCACTTTTTGGCACTTAGAGCCAATCTGACAGTAGAAACCGTGCAGTTGCTACTTTTTCATTGGGGTTTCCAAAACTTAAATCTTTTTTTTAAAGAGTTCCTTTAGAGTTGAAACCAAGATTTCCAATTATCCTTTTTCATTATTATAATCCACTGTATGCATTTTAAGTATCAAGGAATTTGACTGAAGGCCTTTTGAGAAAACACGTTGATTAGTGACCCTATTTCATTATGGCAGTCAAACCACTGATTTTCAACTTTAGTCTATGAAACCTCCAAACCTTAAACATTGTTGCAAAATTAGGCTTATCTCACCGTTTCCAGCACTTTTGTGCACCTTGGGCATATCTGTGATGAAAAAATGAAGATTTTAACCAAAGTTGCAAAAATAGGCTTATCTCACCGTTTCCAGTGCTTTTGGGCATCTTGGGCACATCTGTGATGAAAAATTGAAGATTTTAACCAAAGTTGCAAAAATAGGCTTATCTCACCGTTTCCAGCGCTTTTGGGCATCTTGGGCACATCTGTGATGAAAAATTGAAGATTTTAACCAAAGTTGCAAAAATAGGCTAATCTCACCGTTTCCAGCGCTTTTGTGCATCTTGGGCACATCTGTGATGAAAAATTGAAGATTTTAACCAAAGTTGCAAAAATAGGCTTATCTCACCGGTTCCAGCGCTTTTGTGCATCTTGGACACATCTGTGATGAAAAATTGAAGATTTTAACCATTGTTGCAAAAATAGGCTTATCTCCCCGTTTCCAGCACTTTTTGGCACTTAGAGCGAATCTGACAGTAGAAACCGTGCAGTTGCTACTTTTTCATTGGGGTTTCCAAAACTTAAAATCTTTTTTTTAAAGAGTTCCTTTAGAGTTGAAACCAAGATTTCAAATTATCCTTTTTCATTATTATAATCCACTGTATGCATTTTAAGTATCAAGGAAATTGAGTGAAGGCCTTTTGAGAAAACACGTTGATTAGTGACCCTATTTCATTATGGCAGTCAAACCACTGATTTTCAACTTTAGTCTATGAAACCTCCAAACCTTAAACATTGTTGCAAAATTAGGCTTATCTCCCCGTTTCCAGCACTTTTTGGCACTTAGAGCGAATCTGACAGTAGAAACCGTGCAGTTGCTACTTTTTCATTGGGGTTTCCAAAACTTAAAATCTTTTTTTTAAAGAGTTCCTTTAGAGTTGAAACCAAGATTTCAAATTATCCTTTTTCATTATTATAATCCACTGTATGCATTTTAAGTATCAAGGAATTTGACTGAAGGCCTTTTGAGAAAACACGTTGATTAGTGACCCTATTTCATTATGGCAGTCAAACCACTGATTTTCAACTTTAGTCTATGAAACCTCCAAACCTTAAACATTGTTGCAAAATTAGGCTTATCTCACCGTTTCCAGCACTTTTGTGCACCTTGGGCATATCTGTGATGAAAAAATGAAGATTTTAACCAAAGTTGCAAAAATAGGCTTATCTCACCGTTTCCAGCGCTTTTGGGCATCTTGGGCACATCTGTGATGAAAAATTGAAGATTTTAACCAAAGTTGCAAAAATAGGCTTATCTCACCGTTTCCAGCGCTTTTGTGCATCTTGGGCACATCTGTGATGAAAAATTGAAGATTTTAACCAAAGTTGCAAAAATAGGCTTATCTCACCGGTTCCAGCGCTTTTGTGCATCTTGGACACATCTGTGATGAAAAATTGAAGATTTTAACCATTGTTGCAAAAATAGGCTTATCTCCCCGTTTCCAGCACTTTTTGGCACTTAGAGCGAATCTGACAGTAGAAACCGTGCAGTTGCTACTTTTTCATTGGGGTTTCCAAAACTTAAAATCTTTTTTTTAAAGAGTTCCTTTAGAGTTGAAACCAAGATTTCAAATTATCCTTTTTCATTATTATAATCCACTGTATGCATTTTAAGTATCAAGGAAATTGAGTGAAGGCCTTTTGAGAAAACACGTTGATTAGTGACCCTATTTCATTATGGCAGTCAAACCACTGATTTTCAACTTTAGTCTATGAAACCTCCAAACCTTAAACATTGTTGCAAAATTAGGCTTATCTCACCGTTTCCAGCACTTTTGTGCACCTTGGGCATATCTGTGATGAAAAATTGAAGATTTTAACCATTGTTGCAAAAATAGGCTTATCTCCCCGTTTCCAGCACTTTTTGGCACTTAGAGCGAATCTGACAGTAGAAACCGTGCAGTTGCTACTTTTTCATTGGGGTTTCCAAAACTTAAAATCTTTTTTTTAAAGAGTTCTTTTAGAGTTGAACCAAGATTTCAAATTATCCTTTTTCATTATTATAATCCACTGTATGCATTTTAAGTATCAAGGAAATTGAGTGAAGGCCTTTTGAGAAAACACGTTGATTAGTGACCCTATTTCATTATGGCAGTCAAACCACTGATTTTCAACTTTAGTCTATGAAACCTCCAAACCTTAAACATTGTTGCAAAATTAGGCTTATCTCACCGTTTCCAGCACTTTTGCGCACCTTGGGCACATCTGTGATGAAAAATTTAAGATTTTAACCAAAGTTGCAAAAATAGGCTTATCTCACCGTTTCCAGCGCTTTTGCGCATCTTGGGCACATCTGTGATGAAAAATTGAAGATTTTAACCAAAGTTGCAAAAATAGGCTTATCTCACCGTTTCCAGCGCTTTTGGGCATCTTGGGCACATCTGTGATGAAAAATTTAAGATTTTAACCAAAGTTGCAAAAATAGGCTTATCTCACCGTTTCCAGCGCTTTTGTGCATCTTGGACACATCTGTGATTAAAAATTGAAGATTCTAACCATTGTTTCAAAAATAGGCTTATCTCCCCGTTTCCAGCTCTTTTTGGCACTTAGAGCGAATCTGACAGTAGAAACCGTGCAGTTGCTACTTTTTCATTGGGGTTTCCAAAACTTAAAATCTTTTTTTTAAAGAGTTCCTTTAGAGTTGAAACCAAAATTTCAAATTATCCTTTTTCATTATTATAATCCACTGTATGCATTTTAAGTATCAAGGAATTTGACTGAAGGCCTTTTGAGAAAACACGTTGATTAGTGACCCTATTTCATTATGGCAGTCAAACCACTGATTTTCAACTTTAGTCTATGAAACCTCCAAACCTTAAACATTGTTGCAAAATTAGGCTTATCTCACCGTTTCCAGCACTTTTGTGCACCTTGGGCACATCTGTGATGAAAAATTGAAGATTTTAACCAAAGTTGCAAAAATAGGCTTATCTCACCGTTTCCAGCGCTTTTGTGCATCTTGGGCAAAATCTGTGATGAAAAATTGAAGATTTTAACCAAAGTTGCAAAAATAGGCTTATCTCACCGTTTCCAGCGCTTTTGTGCATCTTGGGCAAAATCTGTGATGAAAAATTGAAGATTTTAACCAAAGTTGCAAAAATAGGCTTATCTCCCCGTTTCCAGCACTTTTTGGCACTTAGAGCGAATCTGACAGTAGAAACCGTGCAGTTGCTACTTTTTCATTGGGGTTTCCAAAACTTAAAATCTTTTTTTTAAAGAGTTCTTTTAGAGTTGAAACCAAGATTTCAAATTATCCTTTTTCATTATTATAATCCACTGTATGCATTTTAAGTATCAAGGAAATTGAGTGAAGGCCTTTTGAGAAAACACGTTGATTAGTGACCCTATTTCATTATGGCAGTCAAACCACTGATTTTCAACTTTAGTCTATGAAACCTCCAAACCTTAAACATTGTTGCAAAATTAGGCTTATCTCACCGTTTCCAGCACTTTTGCGCACCTTGGGCACATCTGTGATGAAAAATTTAAGATTTTAACCAAAGTTGCAAAAATAGGCTTATCTCACCGTTTCCAGCGCTTTTGTGCATCTTGGTTACATCTGTGATGAAAAATTGAAGATTTTAACCAAAGTTGCAAAAATAGGCTTATCTCACCGTTTCCAGCGCTTTTGGGCATCTTGGGCACATCTGTGATGAAAAATTTAAGATTTTAACCAAAGTTGCAAAAATAGGCTTATCTCACCGTTTCCAGCGCTTTTGCGCATCTTGGGCACATCTGTGATGAAAAATTGAAGATTTTAACCAAAGTTGCAAAAATAGGCTTATCTCACCGTTTCCAGCGCTTTTGCGCATCTTGTGCACATCTGTGATGAAAAATTGAAGATTTTAACCAAAGTTGCAAAAATAGGCTTATCTCCCCGTTTCCAGCACTTTTTGGCACTTAGAACCAATCTGACAGTAGAAACCGTGCAGTTGCTACTTTTTCATTGGGGTTTCCAAAACTTAAATCTTTTTTTTAAAGAGTTCCTTTAGAGTTGAAACCAAGATTTCAAATTATCCTTTTTCATTATTATAATCCACTGTATGCATTTTAAGTATCAAGGAATTTGACTGAAGGCCTTTTGAGAAAACACGTTGATTAGTGACCCTATTTCATTATGGCAGTCAAACCACTGATTTTCAACTTTAGTCTATGAAACCTCCAAACCTTAAACATTGTTGCAAAATTAGGCTTATCTCACCGTTTCCAGCACTTTTGTGCACCTTGGGCATATCTGTGATGAAAAAATGAAGATTTTAACCAAAGTTGCAAAAATAGGCTTATCTCACCGTTTCCAGCGCTTTTGGGCATCTTGGGCACATCTGTGATGAAAAATTGAAGATTTTAACCAAAGTTGCAAAAATAGGCTTATCTCACCGTTTCCAGCGCTTTTGGGCATCTTGGGCACATCTGTGATGAAAAATTGAAGATTTTAACCAAAGTTGCAAAAATAGGCTTATCTCACCGTTTCCAGCGCTTTTGTGCATCTTGGGCACATCTGTGATGAAAATTGAAGATTTTAACCAAAGTTGCAAAAATAGGCTTATCTCACCGGTTCCAGCGCTTTTGTGCATCTTGGACACATCTGTGATGAAAAATTGAAGATTTTAACCATTGTTGCAAAAATAGGCTTATCTCCCCGTTTCCAGCACTTTTTGGCACTTAGAGCGAATCTGACAGTAGAAACCGTGCAGTTGCTACTTTTTCATTGGGGTTTCCAAAACTTAAAATCTTTTTTTTAAAGAGTTCCTTTAGAGTTGAAACCAAGATTTCAAATTATCCTTTTTCATTATTATAATCCACTGTATGCATTTTAAGTATCAAGGAAATTGAGTGAAGGCCTTTTGAGAAAACACGTTGATTAGTGACCCTATTTCATTATGGCAGTCAAACCACTGATTTTCAACTTTAGTCTATGAAACCTCCAAACCTTAAACATTGTTGCAAAATTAGGCTTATCTCCCCGTTTCCAGCACTTTTTGGCACTTAGAGCGAATCTGACAGTAGAAACCGTGCAGTTGCTACTTTTTCATTGGGGTTTCCAAAACTTAAAATCTTTTTTTTAAAGAGTTCCTTTAGAGTTGAAACCAAGATTTCAAATTATCCTTTTTCATTATTATAATCCACTGTATGCATTTTAAGTATCAAGGAATTTGACTGAAGGCCTTTTGAGAAAACACGTTGATTAGTGACCCTATTTCATTATGGCAGTCAAACCACTGATTTTCAACTTTAGTCTATGAAACCTCCAAACCTTAAACATTGTTGCAAAATTAGGCTTATCTCACCGTTTCCAGCACTTTTGTGCACCTTGGGCATATCTGTGATGAAAAAATGAAGATTTTAACCAAAGTTGCAAAAATAGGCTTATCTCACCGTTTCCAGCGCTTTTGCGCATCTTGGGCACATCTGTGATGAAAAATTGAAGATTTTAACCAAAGTTGCAAAAATAGGCTTATCTCACCGTTTCCAGCGCTTTTGGGCATCTTGGGCACATCTGTGATGAAAAATTTAAGATTTTAACCAAAGTTGCAAAAATAGGCTTATCTCACCGTTTCCAGCGCTTTTGTGCATCTTGGACACATCTGTGATTAAAAATTGAAGATTCTAACCATTGTTTCAAAAATAGGCTTATCTCCCTGTTTCCAGCTCTTTTTGGCACTTAGAGCGAATCTGACAGTAGAAACCGTGCAGTTGCTACTTTTTCATTGGGGTTTCCAAAACTTAAAATCTTTTTTTTAAAGAGTTCCTTTAGAGTTGAAACCAAGATTTCAAATTAGCCTTTTTCATTATTATAATCCACTGTATGCATTTTAAGTATCAAGGAATTTGACTGAAGGCCTTTTGAGAAAACACGTTGATTAGTGACCCTATTTCATTATGGCAGTCAAACCACTGATTTTCAACTTTAGTCTATGAAACCTCCAAACCTTAAACATTGTTGCAAAATTAGGCTTATCTCACCGTTTCCAGCACTTTTGTGCACCTTGGGCATATCTGTGATGAAAAAATGAAGATTTTAACCAAAGTTGCAAAAATAGGCTTATCTCACCGTTTCCAGCGCTTTTGGGCATCTTGGGCACATCTGTGATGAAAAATTGAAGATTTTAACCAAAGTTGCAAAAATAGGCTTATCTCACCGTTTCCAGCGCTTTTGGGCATCTTGGGCACATCTGTGATGAAAAATTGAAGATTTTAACCAAAGTTGCAAAAATAGGCTTATCTCACCGTTTCCAGCGCTTTTGTGCATCTTGGGCACATCTGTGATGAAAAATTGAAGATTTTAACCAAAGTTGCAAAAATAGGCTTATCTCACCGGTTCCAGCGCTTTTGTGCATCTTGGACACATCTGTGATGAAAAATTGAAGATTTTAACCATTGTTGCAAAAATAGGCTTATCTCCCCGTTTCCAGCACTTTTTGGCACTTAGACCGAATCTGACAGTAGAAACCGTGCAGTTGCTACTTTTTCATTGGGGTTTCCAAAACTTAAAATCTTTTTTTTAAAGAGTTCCTTTAGAGTTGAAACCAAGATTTCAAATTATCCTTTTTCATTATTATAATCCACTGTATGCATTTTAAGTATCAAGGAAATTGAGTGAAGGCCTTTTGAGAAAACACGTTTATTAGTGACCCTATTTCATTATGGCAGTCAAACCACTGATTTTCAACTTTAGTCTATGAAACCTCCAAACCTTAAACATTGTTGCAAAATTAGGCTTATCTCCCCGTTTCCAGCACTTTTTGGCACTTAGAGCGAATCTGACAGTAGAAACCGTGCAGTTGCTACTTTTTCATTGGGGTTTCCAAAACTTAAAATCTTTTTTTTAAAGAGTTCCTTTAGAGTTGAAACCAAGATTTCAAATTATCCTTTTTCATTATTATAATCCACTGTATGCATTTTAAGTATCAAGGAAATTGAGTGAAGGCCTTTTGAGAAAACACGTTGATTAGTGACCCTATTTCATTATGGCAGTCAAACCACTGATTTTCAACTTTAGTCTATGAAACCTCCAAACCTTAAACATTGTTGCAAAATTAGGCTTATCTCACCGTTTCCAGCACTTTTGCGCACCTTGGGCACATCTGTGATGAAAAATTTAAGATTTTAACCAAAGTTGCAAAAATAGGCTTATCTCACCGTTTCCAGCGCTTTTGCGCATCTTGGGCACATCTGTGATGAAAAATTGAAGATTTTAACCAAAGTTGCAAAAATAGGCTTATCTCCCCGTTTCCAGCACTTTTTGGCACTTAGAGCCAATCTGACAGTAGAAACCGTGCAGTTGCTACTTTTTCATTGGGGTTTCCAAAACTTAAAATCTTTTTTTTAAAGAGTTCCTTTAGAGTTGAAACCAAGATTTCAAATTATCCTTTTTCATTATTATAATCCACTGTATGCATTTTAAGTATCAAGGAATTTGACTGAAGGCCTTTTGAGAAAACACGTTGATTAGTGACCCTATTTCATTATGGCAGTCAAACCACTGATTTTCAACTTTAGTCTATGAAACCTCCAAACCTTAAACATTGTTGCAAAATTAGGCTTATCTCACCGTTTCCAGCACTTTTGTGCACCTTGGGCATATCTGTGATGAAAAAATGAAGATTTTAACCAAAGTTGCAAAAATAGGCTTATCTCACCGTTTCCAGCGCTTTTGGGCATCTTGGGCACATCTGTGATGAAAAATTGAAGATTTTAACCAAAGTTGCAAAAATAGGCTTATCTCACCGTTTCCAGCGCTTTTGTGCATCTTGGGCACATCTGTGATGAAAAATTGAAGATTTTAACCAAAGTTGCAAAAATAGGCTTATCTCACCGTTTCCAGCGCTTTTGTGCATCTTGGACACATCTGTGATGAAAAATTGAAGATTTTAACCATTGTTGCAAAAATAGGCTTATCTCCCCGTTTCCAGCACTTTTTGGCACTTAGAGCGAATCTGACAGTAGAAACCGTGCAGTTGCTACTTTTTCATTGGGGTTTCCAAAACTTAAAATCTTTTTTTTAAAGAGTTCCTTTAGAGTTGAAACCAAGATTTCAAATTATCCTTTTTCATTATTATAATCCACTGTATGCATTTTAAGTATCAAGGAAATTGAGTGAAGGCCTTTTGAGAAAACACGTTGATTAGTGACCCTATTTCATTATGGCAGTCAAACCACTGATTTTCAACTTTAGTCTATGAAACCTCCAAACCTTAAACATTGTTGCAAAATTAGGCTTATCTCACCGTTTCCAGCACTTTTGCGCACCTTGGGCACATTTGTGATGAAAAATGTAAGATTTTAACCAAAGTTGCAAAAATAGGCTTATCTCCCCGTTTCCAGCTCTTTTTGGCACTTAGAGCGAATCTGACAGTAGAAACCGTGCAGTTGCTACTTTTTCATTGGGGTTTCCAAAACTTAAAATCTTTTTTTTAAAGAGTTCCTTTAGAGTTGAAACCAAGATTTCAAATTATCCTTTTTCATTATTATAATCCACTGTATGCATTTTAAGTATCAAGGAAATTGAGTGAAGGCCTTTTGAGAAAACACGTTGATTAGTGACCCTATTTCATTATGGCAGTCAAAACACTGATTTTCAACTTTAGTCTATGAAACCTCCAAACCTTAAACATTGTTGCAAAATTAGGCTTATCTCACCGTTTCCAGCACTTTTGCGCACCTTGGGCACATCTGTGATGAAAAATTTAAGATTTTAACCAAAGTTGCAAAAATAGGCTTATCTCACCGTTTCCAGCGCTTTTGGGCATCTTGGGCACATCTGTGATGAAAAATTTAAGATTTTATCCAAAGTTGCAAAAATAGGCTTATCTCACCGTTTCCAGCGCTTTTGCGCATCTTGGGCACATCTGTGATGAAAAATTGAAGATTTTAACCAAAGTTGCAAAAATAGGCTTATCTCACCGTTTCCAGCGCTTTTGCGCATCTTGGGCACATCTGTGATGAAAAATTGAAGATTTTAACCAAAGTTGCAAAAATAGGCTTATCTCCCCGTTTCCAGCACTTTTTGGCACTTAGAGCCAATCTGACAGTAGAAACCGTGCAGTTGCTACTTTTTCATTGGGGTTTCCAAAACTTAAATCTTTTTTTTAAAGAGTTCCTTTAGAGTTGAAACCAAGATTTCAAATTATCCTTTTTCATTATTATAATCCACTGTATGCATTTTAAGTATCAAGGAATTTGACTGAAGGCCTTTTGAGAAAACACGTTGATTAGTGACCCTATTTCATTATGGCAGTCAAACCACTGATTTTCAACTTTAGTCTATGAAACCTCCAAAACTTAAACATTGTTGCAAAATTAGGCTTATCTCACCGTTTCCAGCACTTTTGTGCACCTTGGGCATATCTGTGATGAAAAAATGAAGATTTTAACCAAAGTTGCAAAAATAGGCTTATCTCACCGTTTCCAGCGCTTTTGGGCATCTTGGGCACATCTGTGATGAAAAATTTAAGATTTTAACCAAAGTTGCAAAAATAGGCTTATCTCACCGTTTCCAGCGCTTTTGCGCATCTTGGGCACATCTGTGATGAAAAATTGAAGATTTTAACCAAAGTTGCAAAAATAGGCTTATCTCCCCGTTTCCAGCACTTTTTGGCACTTAGAGCCAATCTGACAGTAGAAACCGTGCAGTTGCTACTTTTTCATTGGGGTTTCCAAAACTTAAAATCTTTTTTTTAAAGAGTTCCTTTAGAGTTGAAACCAAGATTTCAAATTATCCTTTTTCATTATTATAATCCACTGTATGCATTTTAAGTATCAAGGAATTTGACTGAAGGCCTTTTGAGAAAACACGTTGATTAGTGACCCTATTTCATTATGGCAGTCAAACCACTGATTTTCAACTTTAGTCTATGAAACCTCCAAACCTTAAACATTGTTGCAAAATTAGGCTTATCTCACCGTTTCCAGCACTTTTGTGCACCTTGGGCATATCTGTGATGAAAAAATGAAGATTTTAACCAAAGTTGCAAAAATAGGCTTATCTCACCGTTTCCAGCGCTTTTGGGCATCTTGGGCACATCTGTGATGAAAAATTGAAGATTTTAACCAAAGTTGCAAAAATAGGCTTATCTCACCGTTTCCAGCGCTTTTGTGCATCTTGGGCACATCTGTGATGAAAAATTGAAGATTTTAACCAAAGTTGCAAAAATAGGCTTATCTCACCGTTTCCAGCGCTTTTGTGCATCTTGGACACATCTGTGATGAAAAATTGAAGATTTTAACCATTGTTGCAAAAATAGGCTTATCTCCCCGTTTCCAGCACTTTTTGGCACTTAGAGCGAATCTGACAGTAGAAACCGTGCAGTTGCTACTTTTTCATTGGGGTTTCCAAAACTTAAAATCTTTTTTTTAAAGAGTTCCTTTAGAGTTGAAAAAAAGATTTCAAATTATCCTTTTTCATTATTATAATCCACTGTATGCATTTTAAGTATCAAGGAAATTGAGTGAAGGCATTTTGAGAAAACACGTTGATTAGTGACCCTATTTCATTATGGCAGTCAAACCACTGATTTTCAACTTTAGTCTATGAAACCTCCAAACCTTAAACATTGTTGCAAAATTAGGCTTATCTCACCGTTTCCAGCACTTTTGCGCACCTTGGGCACATTTGTGATGAAAAATGTAAGATTTTAACCAAAGTTGCAAAAATAGGCTTATCTCACCGTTTCCAGCGCTTTTGGGCATCTTGGGCACATCTGTGATGAAAAATTTAAGATTTTAACCAAAGTTGCAAAAATAGGCTTATCTCACCGTTTCCAGCGCTTTTGTGCATCTTGGACACATCTGTGATTAAAAATTGAAGATTCTAACCATTGTTGCAAAAATAGGCTTATCTCCCCGTTTCCAGCTCTTTTTGGCACTTAGAGCGAATCTGACAGTAGAAACCGTGCAGTTGCTACTTTTTCATTGGGGTTTCCAAAACTTAAAATCTTTTTTTTAAAGAGTTCCTTTAGAGTTGAAACCAAGATTTCAAATTATCCTTTTTCATTATTATAATCCACTGTATGCATTATAAGTATCAAGGAAATTGAGTGAAGGCCTTTTGAGAAAACACGTTGATTAGTGACCCTATTTCATTATGGCAGTCAAAACACTGATTTTCAACTTTAGTCTATGAAACCTCCAAACCTTAAACATTGTTGCAAAATTAGGCTTATCTCACCGTTTCCAGCACTTTTGCGCACCTTGGGCACATCTGTGATGAAAAATTTAAGATTTTAACCAAAGTTGCAAAAATAGGCTTATCTCACCGTTTCCAGCGCTTTTGGGCATCTTGGGCACATCTGTGATGAAAAATTTAAGATTTTAACCAAAGTTGCAAAAATAGGCTTATCTCACCGTTTCCAGCGCTTTTGCGCATCTTGGGCACATCTGTGATGAAAAATTGAAGATTTTAACCAAAGTTGCAAAAATAGGCTTATCTCACCGTTTCCAGCGCTTTTGCGCATCTTGGGCACATCTGTGATGAAAAATTGAAGATTTTAACCAAAGTTGCAAAAATAGGCTTATCTCCCCGTTTCCAGCACTTTTTGGCACTTAGAGCCAATCTGACAGTAGAAACCGTGCAGTTGCTACTTTTTCATTGGGGTTTCCAAAACTTAAATCTTTTTTTTAAAGAGTTCCTTTAGAGTTGAAACCAAGATTTCAAATTATCCTTTTTCATTATTATAATCCACTGTATGCATTTTAAGTATCAAGGAATTTGACTGAAGGCCTTTTGAGAAAACACGTTGATTAGTGACCCTATTTCATTATGGCAGTCAAACCACTGATTTTCAACTTTAGTCTATGAAACCTCCAAAACTTAAACATTGTTGCAAAATTAGGCTTATCTCACCGTTTCCAGCACTTTTGTGCACCTTGGGCATATCTGTGATGAAAAAATGAAGATTTTAACCAAAGTTGCAAAAATAGGCTTATCTCACCGTTTCCAGCGCTTTTGGGCATCTTGGGCACATCTGTGATGAAAAATTGAAGATTTTAACCAAAGTTGCAAAAATAGGCTTATCTCACCGTTTCCAGCGCTTTTGGGCATCTTGGGCACATCTGTGATGAAAAATTGAAGATTTTAACCAAAGTTGCAAAAATAGGCTTATCTCACCGTTTCCAGCGCTTTTGTGCATCTTGGGCACATCTGTGATGAAAAATTGAAGATTTTAACCAAAGTTGCAAAAATAGGCTTATCTCACCGTTTCCAGCGCTTTTGTGCATCTTGGACACATCTGTGATGAAAAATTGAAGATTTTAACCATTGTTGCAAAAATAGGCTTATCTCCCCGTTTCCAGCACTTTTTGGCACTTAGAGCGAATCTGACAGTAGAAACCGTGCAGTTGCTACTTTTTCATTGGGGTTTCCAAAACTTAAAATCTTTTTTTTAAAGAGTTCCTTTAGAGTTGAAACCAAGATTTCAAATTATCCTTTTTCATTATTATAATCCACTGTATGCATTTTAAGTATCAAGGAAATTGAGTGAAGGCCTTTTGAGAAAACACGTTGATTAGTGACCCTATTTCATTATGGCAGTCAAACCACTGATTTTCAACTTTAGTCTATGAAACCTCCAAACCTTAAACATTGTTGCAAAATTAGGCTTATCTCACCGTTTCCAGCACTTTTGCGCACCTTGGGCACATCTGTGATGAAAAATTTAAGATTTTAACCAAAGTTGCAAAAATAGGCTTATCTCACCGTTTCCAGCGCTTTTGCGCATCTTGGGCACATCTGTGATGAAAAATTGAAGATTTTAACCAAAGTTGCAAAAATAGGCTTATCTCACCGTTTCCAGCGCTTTTGCGCATCTTGGGCACATCTGAGATGAAAAATTGAAGATTTTAACCAAAGTTGCAAAAATAGGCTTATCTCCCCGTTTCCAGCACTTTTTGGCACTTAGAGCCAATCTGACAGTAGAAACCGTGCAGCTGCTACTTTTTCATTGGGGTTTCCAAAACTTAAAATCTTTTTTTTAAAGAGTTCCTTTAGAGTTGAAACCAAGATTTCAAATTATCCTTTTTCATTATTATAATCCACTGTATGCATTTTAAGTATCAAGGAATTTGACTGAAGGCCTTTTGAGAAAACACGTTGATTAGTGACCCTATTTCATTATGGCAGTCAAACCACTGATTTTCAACTTTAGTCTATGAAACCTCCAAACCTTAAACATTGTTGCAAAATTAGGCTTATCTCACCGTTTCCAGCACTTTTGTGCACCTTGGGCATATCTGTGATGAAAAAATGAAGATTTTAACCAAAGTTGCAAAAATAGGCTTATCTCACCGTTTCCAGCGCTTTTGGGCATCTTGGGCACATCTGTGATGAAAAATTGAAGATTTTAACCAAAGTTGCAAAAATAGGCTTATCTCACCGTTTCCAGCGCTTTTGTGCATCTTGGGCACATCTGTGATGAAAAATTGAAGATTTTAACCAAAGTTGCAAAAATAGGCTTATCTCACCGTTTCCAGCGCTTTTGTGCATCTTGGGCACATCTGTGATGAAAAATTGAAGATTTTAACCATTGTTGCAAAAATAGGCTTATCTCCCCGTTTACAGCACTTTTTGGCACTTAGAGCGAATCTGACAGTAGAAACCGTGCAGTTGCTACTTTTTCATTGGGGTTTCCAAAACTTAAAATCTTTTTTTTAAAGAGTTCCTTTAGAGTTGAAACCAAGATTTCAAATTATCCTTTTTCATTATTATAATCCACTGTATGCATTTTAAGTATCAAGGAAATTGAGTGAAGGCCTTTTGAGAAAACACGTTGATTAGTGACCCTATTTCATTATGGCAGTCAAACCACTGATTTTCAACTTTAGTCTATGAAACCTCCAAACCTTAAACATTGTTGCAAAATTAGGCTTATCTCACCGTTTCCAGCACTTTTGCGCACCTTGGGCACATCTGTGATGAAAAATTTAAGATTTTAACCAAAGTTGCAAAAATAGGCTTATCTCACAGTTTCCAGCGCTTTTGCGCATCTTGGGCACATCTGTGATGAAAAATTGAAGATTTTAACCAAAGTTGCAAAAATAGGCTTATCTCACCGTTTCCAGCGCTTTTGGGCATCTTGGGCACATCTGTGATGAAAAATTTAAGATTTTAACCAAAGTTGCAAAAATAGGCTTATCTCACCATTTCCAGCGCTTTTGCGCATCTTGGACACATCTGTGATGAAAAATTGAAGATTTTAACCAAAGTTGCAAAAATAGGCTTATCTCACCGTTTCCAGCGCTTTTGGGCATCTTGGGCACATCTGTGATGAAAAATTTAAGATTTTAACCAAAGTTGCAAAACTAGGCTTATCTCACCATTTCCAGCGCTTTTGCGCATCTTGGACACATCTGTGATGAAAAATTGAAGATTTTAACCAAAGTTGCAAAAATAGGCTTATCTCACCGTTTCCAGCGTTTTTGTGCATCTTGGGCACATCTGTGATGAAAAATTGAAGATTTTAACCAAAGTTGCAAAAATAGGCTTATCTCACCGTTTCCAACGCTTTTGTGCATCTTGGACACATCTGTGATGAAAAATTGAAGATTTTAACCATTGTTGCAAAAATAGGCTTATCTCCCCGTTTCCAGCACTTTTTGGCACTTAGAGCCAATCTGACAGTAGAATCCGTGCAGTTGCTACTTTTTCATTGGGGTTTCCAAAACTTAAAATCTTTTTTTTAAAGAGTTCCTTTAGAGTTGAAACCAAGATTTCAAATTATCCTTTTTCATTATTATAATCCACTGTATGCATTTTAAGTATCAAGGAAATTGAGTGAAGGCCTTTTGAGAAAACACGTTGATTAGTGACCCTATTTCATTATGGCAGTCAAACCACTGATTTTCAACTTTAGTCTATGAAACCTCCAAACCTTAAACATTGTTGCAAAATTAGGCTTATCTCACCGTTTCCAGCACTTTTGCGCACCTTGGGCAAATCTGTGATGAAAAATGTAAGATTTTAACCAAAGTTGCAAAAATAGGCTTATCTCACCGTTTCCAGCGCTTTTGCGCATCTTGGGCACATCTGTGATGAAAAATTGAAGATTTTAACCAAAGTTGCCAAAATAGGCTTATCCCACCGTTTCCAGCGCTTTTGGGCATCTTGGGCACATCTGTGATGAAAAATTTAAGATTTTAACCAAAGTTGCAAAAATAGGCTTATCTCACCGTTTCCAGCGCTTTTGTGCATCTTGGGCACATCTGTGATGAAAAATTGAAGATTTTAACCAAAGTTGCAAAAATAGGCTTATCTCACCGTTTCCAGCGCTTTTGTGCATCTTGGGCACATCTGTGATGAAAAATTGAAGATTTTAACCATTGTTGCAAAAATAGGCTTATCTCACCGTTTCCAGCGCTTTTGTGCATCTTGGGCACATCTGTGATGAAAAATTGAAGATTTTAACCAAAGTTGCAAAAATAGGCTTATCTCACCGTTTCCAGCGCTTTTGGGCATCTTGGGCACATCTGTGATGAAAAATTTAAGATTTTAACCAAAGTTGCAAAAATAGGCTTATCTCACCATTTCCAGCGCTTTTGCGCATCTTGGACACATCTGTGATGAAAAATTGAAGATTTTAACCAAAGTTGCAAAAATAGGCTTATCTCACCGTTTCCAGCGTTTTTGTGCATCTTGGGCACATCTGTGATGAAAAATTGAAGATTTTAACCAAAGTTGCAAAAATAGGCTTATCTCACCGTTTCCAGCGCTTTTGTGCATCTTGGACACATCTGTGATGAAAAATTGAAGATTTTAACCATTGTTGCAAAAATAGGCTTATCTCCCCGTTTCCAGCACTTTTTGGCACTTAGAGCCAATCTGACAGTAGAATCCGTGCAGTTGCTACTTTTTCATTGGGGTTTCCAAAACTTAAAATCTTTTTTTTAAAGAGTTCCTTTAGAGTTGAAACCAAGATTTCAAATTATCCTTTTTCATTATTATAATCCACTGTATGCATTTTAAGTATCAAGGAAATTGAGTGAAGGCCTTTTGAGAAAACACGTTGATTAGTGACCCTATTTCATTATGGCAGTCAAACCACTGATTTTCAACTTTAGTCTATGAAACCTCCAAACCTTAAACATTGTTGCAAAATTAGGCTTATCTCACCGTTTCCAGCACTTTTGCGCACCTTGGGCACATCTGTGATGAAAAATTTAAGATTTTAACCAAAGTTGCAAAAATAGGCTTATCTCACCGTTTCCAGCGCTTTTGTGCATCTTGGGCACATCTGTGATGAAAAATTGAAGATTTTAACCAAAGTTGCAAAAATAGGCTTATCTCACCGTTTACAGCGCTTTTGGGCATCTTGGGCACATCTGTGATGAAAAATTTAAGATTTTAACCAAAGTTGCAAAAATAGGCTTATCTCACCGTTTCCAGCGCTTTTGCGCATCTTGGGCACATCTGTGATGAAAAATTGAAGATTTTAACCAAAGTTGCAAAAATAGGCTTATCTCACCGTTTCCAGCGCTTTTGCGCATCTTGGGCACATCTGAGATGAAAAATTGAAGATTTTAACCAAAGTTGCAATAATAGGCTTATCTCCCCGTTTCCAGCACTTTTTGGCACTTAGAGCCAATCTGACAGTAGAAACCGTGCAGCTGCTACTTTTTCATTGGGGTTTCCAAAACTTAAAATCTTTTTTTTAAAGAGTTCCTTTAGAGTTGAAACCAAGATTTCAAATTATCCTTTTTCATTATTATAATCCACTGTATGCATTTTAAGTATCAAGGAATTTGACTGAAGGCCTTTTGAGAAAACACGTTGATTAGTGACCCTATTTCATTATGGCAGTCAAACCACTGATTTTCAACTTTAGTCTATGAAACCTCCAAACCTTAAACATTGTTGCAAAATTAGGCTTATCTCACCGTTTCCAGCACTTTTGTGCACCTTGGGCATATCTGTGATGAAAAAATGAAGATTTTAACCAAAGTTGCAAAAATAGGCTTATCTCACCGTTTCCAGCGCTTTTGGGCATCTTGGGCACATCTGTGATGAAAAATTGAAGATTTTAACCAAAGTTGCAAAAATAGGCTTATCTCACCGTTTCCAGCGCTTTTGTGCATCTTGGGCACATCTGTGATGAAAAATTGAAGATTTTAACCAAAGTTGCAAAAATAGGTTTATCTCACCGTTTCCAGCGCTTTTGTGCATCTTGGGCACATCTGTGATGAAAAATTGAAGATTTTAACCATTGTTGCAAAAATAGGCTTATCTCACCGTTTCCAGCGCTTTTGTGCATCTTGGGCACATCTGTGATGAAAAATTGAAGATTTTAACCAAAGTTGCAAAAATAGGCTTATCTCACCGTTTCCAGCGCTTTTGTGCATCTTGGACACATCTGTGATGAAAAATTGAAGATTTTAACCATTGTTGCAAAAATAGGCTTATCTCCCCGTTTCCAGCACTTTTTGGCACTTAGAGCGAATCTGACAGTAGAAACCGTGCAGTTGCTACTTTTTCATTGGGGTTTCCAAAACTTAAAATCTTTTTTTTAAAGAGTTATGCATTTTAAGTATCAAGGAAATTGAGTGAAGGCCTTTTGAGAAAACACGTTGATTAGTGACCCTATTTCATTATGGCAGTCAAACCACTGATTTTCAACTTTAGTCTATGAAACCTCCAAACCTTAAACATTGTTGCAAAATTAGGCTTATCTCCCCGTTTCCAGCACTTTTGTGCACCTTGGGCATATCTGTGATGAAAAATTTAAGATTTTAACCAAAGTTGCAAAAATAGGCTTATCTCACCGTTTCCAGCGCTTTTGGGCATCTTGGGCACATCTGTGATGAAAAATTGAAGATTTTAACCAAAGTTGCAAAAAAAGGCTTATCTCACCGTTTCCAGCGCTTTTGTGCATCTTGGGCACATCTGTGATGAAAAATTGAAGATTTTAACCAAAGTTGCAAAAATAGGCTTATCTCCCCGTTTCCAGCACTTTTTGGCACTTAGAGCGAATCTGACAGTAGAAATCGTGCAGTTGCTACTTTTTCATTGGGGTTTCCAAAACTTAAAATCTTTTTTTTAAAGAGTTCCTTTAGAGTTGAAACCAAGATTTCAAATTATCCTTTTTCATTATTATAATCCACTGTATGCATTTTAAGTATCAAGGAAATTGAGTGAAGGCCTTTTGAGAAAACACGTTGATTAGTGACCCTATTTCATTATGGCAGTCAAACAACTGATTTTCAACTTTAGTCTATGAAACCTCCAAACCTTAAACATTGTTGCAAAATTAGGCTTATCTCACCGTTTCCAGCACTTTTGCGCACCTTGGGCACATCTGTGATGAAAAATTTAAGATTTTAACCAAAGTTGCAAAAATAGGCTTATCTCACCGTTTCCAGCGCTTTTGTGCATCTTGGGCACATCTGTGATGAAAAATTGAAGATTTTAACCAAAGTTGCAAAAATAGGCTTATCTCACCGTTTCCAGCGCTTTTGGGCATCTTGGGCACATCTGTGATGAAAAATTTAAGATTTTAACCAAAGTTGCAAAAATAGGCTTATCTCACCGTTTCCAGCGCTTTTGCGCATCTTGGGCACATCTGTGATGAAAAATTGAAGATTTTAACCAAAGTTGCAAAAATAGGCTTATCTCACCGTTTCCAGCGCTTTTGCGCATCTTGGGCACATCTGTGATGAAAAATTGAAGATTTTAACCAAAGTTGCAAAAATAGGCTTATCTCACCGTTTCCAGCGCTTTTGTGCATCTTGGACACATCTGTGATTAAAAATTGAAGATTCTAACCATTGTTTCAAAAATAGGCTTATCTCCCCGTTTCCAGCTCTTTTTGGCACTTAGAGCGAATCTGACAGTAGAAACCGTGCACTTGCTACTTTTTCATTGGGGTTTCCAAAACTTAAAATCTTTTTTTTAAAGAGTTCCTTTAGAGTTGAAACCAAGATTTCAAATTAGCCTTTTTCATTATTATAATCCACTGTATGCATTTTAAGTATCAAGGAAATTGAGTGAAGGCCTTTTGAGAAAACACGTTGATTAGTGACCCTATTTCATTATGGCAGTCAAACCACTGATTTTCAACTTTAGTCTATGAAACCTCCAAACCTTAAACATTGTTGCAAAATTAGGCTTATCTCACCGTTTCCAGCACTTTTGCGCACCTTGGGCACATCTGTGATGAAAAAATTAAGATTTTAACCAAAGTTGCAAAAATAGGCTTATCTCACCGTTTCCAGCGCTTTTGGGCATCTTGGGCACATCTGTGATGAAAAATTTAAGATTTTAACCAAAGTTGCAAAAATAGGCTTATCTCACCGTTTCCAGCGCTTTTGCGCATCTTGGGCACATCTGTGATGAAAAATTGAAGATTTTAACCAAAGTTGCAAAAATAGGCTTATCTCACCGTTTCCAGCGCTTTTGCGCATCTTGGGCACATCTGTGATGAAAAATTGAAGATTTTAACCAAAGTTGCAAAAATAGGCTTATCTCACCGTTTCCAGCGCTTTTGTGCATCTTGGACACATCTGTGATGAAAAATTGAAGATTTTAACCATTGTTGCAAAAATAGGCTTATCTCCCCGTTTCCAGCACTTTTTGGCACTTAGAGCGAATCTGACAGTAGAAACCGTGCAGTTGCTACTTTTTCATTGGGGTTTCCAAAACTTAAAATCTTTTTTTTAAAGAGTTCCTTTAGAGTTGAAACCAAGATTTCAAATTATCCTTTTTCATTATTATAATCCACTGTATGCATTTTAAGTATCAAGGAATTTGACTGAAGGCCTTTTGAGAAAACACGTTGATTAGTGACCCTATTTCATTATGGCAGTCAAACCACTGATTTTCAACTTTAGTCTATGAAACCTCCAAACCTTAAACATTGTTGCAAAATTAGGCTTATCTCACCGTTTCCAGCACTTTTGTGCACCTTGGGCATATCTGTGATGAAAAAATGAAGATTTTAACCAAAGTTGCAAAAATAGGCTTATCTCACCGTTTCCAGCGCTTTTGGGCATCTTGGGCACATCTGTGATGAAAAATTGAAGATTTTAACCAAAGTTGCAAAAATAGGCTTATCTCACCGTTTCCAGCGCTTTTGTGCATCTTGGGCATATCTGTGATGAAAAATTGAAGATTTTAACCAAAGTTGCAAAAATAGGCTTATCTCACCGTTTCCAGCGCTTTTGTGCATCTTGGACACATCTGTGATGAAAAATTGAAGATTTTAACCATTGTTGCAAAAATAGGCTTATCTCCCCGTTTCCAGCACTTTTTGGCACTTAGAGCGAATCTGACAGTAGAAACCGTGCAGTTGCTACTTTTTCATTGGGGTTTCCAAAACTTAAAATCTTTTTTTTAAAGAGTTCCTTTAGAGTTGAACCAAGATTTCAAATTATCCTTTTTCATTATTATAATCCACTGTATGCATTTTAAGTATCAAGGAAATTGAGTGAAGGCCTTTTGAGAAAACACGTTGATTAGTGACCCTATTTCATTATGGCAGTCAAACCACTGATTTTCAACTTTAGTCTATGAAACCTCCAAACCTTAAACATTGTTGCAAAATTAGGCTTATCTCACCGTTTCCAGCACTTTTGCGCACCTTGGGCACATCTGTGATGAAAAATTTAAGATTTTAACCAAAGTTGCAAAAATAGGCTTATCTCACCGTTTCCAGCGCTTTTGGGCATCTTGGGCACATCTGTGATGAAAAATTGAAGATTTTAACCAAAGTTGCAAAAATAGGCTTATCTCACCGTTTCCAGCGCTTTTGTGCATCTTGGGCACATCTGTGATGAAAAATTGAAGATTTTAACCAAAGTTGCAAAAATAGGCTTATCTCCCCGTTTCCAGCACTTTTTGGCACTTAGAGCGAATCTGACAGTAGAAACCGTGCAGTTGCTACTTTTTCATTGGGGTTTCCAAAACTTAAAATCTTTTTTTTAAAGAGTTCCTTTAGAGTTGAAACCAAGATTTCAAATTATCCTTTTTCATTATTATAATCCACTGTATGCATTTTAAGTATCAAGGAAATTGAGTGAAGGCCTTTTGAGAAAACACGTTGATTAGTGACCCTATTTCATTATGGCAGTCAAACAACTGATTTTCAACTTTAGTCTATGAAACCTCCAAACCTTAAACATTGTTGCAAAATTAGGCTTATCTCACCGTTTCCAGCACTTTTGCGCACCTTGGGCACATCTGTGATGAAAAATTTAAGATTTTAACCAAAGTTGCAAAAATAGGCTTATCTCACCGTTTCCAGCGCTTTTGTGCATCTTGGGCACATCTGTGATGAAAAATTGAAGATTTTAACCAAAGTTGCAAAAATAGGCTTATCTCACCGTTTCCAGCGCTTTTGGGCATCTTGGGCACATCTGTGATGAAAAATTTAAGATTTTAACCAAAGTTGCAAAAATAGGCTTATCTCACCGTTTCCAGCGCTTTTGCGCACCTTGGGCACATCTTTGATGAAAAATTTAAGATTTTAACCAAAGTTGCAAAAATAGGCTTATCTCACCGTTTCCAGCGCTTTTGCGCATCTTGGACACATCTGTGATTAAAAATTGAAGATTCTAACCATTGTTTCAAAAATAGGCTTATCTCCCCGTTTCCAGCTCTTTTTGGCACTTAGAGCGAATCTGACAGTAGAAACCGTGCAGTTGCTACTTTTTCATTGGGGTTTCCAAAACTTAAAATCTTTTTTTTAAAGAGTTCCTTTAGAGTTGAAACCAAGATTTCAAATTATCCTTTTTCATTATTATAATCCACTGTATGCATTTTAAGTATCAAGGAAATTGAGTGAAGGCCTTTTGAGAAAACACGTTGATTAGTGACCCTATTTCATTATGGCAGTCAAACAACTGATTTTCAACTTTAGTCTATGAAACCTCCAAACCTTAAACATTGTTGCAAAATTAGGCTTATCTCACCGTTTCCAGCACTTTTGCGCACCTTGGGCACATCTGTGATGAAAAATTTAAGATTTTAACCAAAGTTGCAAAAATAGGCTTATCTCACCGTTTCCAGCGCTTTTGTGCATCTTGGGCACATCTGTGATGAAAAATTGAAGATTTTAACCAAAGTTGCAAAAATAGGCTTATCTCACCGTTTCCAGCGCTTTTGGGCATCTTGGGCACATCTGTGATGAAAAATTTAAGATTTTAACCAAAGTTGCAAAAATAGGCTTATCTCACCGTTTCCAGCGCTTTTGCGCATCTTGGGCACATCTGTGATGAAAAATTGAAGATTTTAACCAAAGTTGCAAAAATAGGCTTATCTCACCGTTTCCAGCGCTTTTGCGCATCTTGGGCACATCTGTGATGAAAAATTGAAGATTTTAACCAAAGTTGCAAAAATAGGCTTATCTCCCCGTTTCCAGCACTTTTTGGCACTTAGAGCCAATCTGACAGTAGAAACCGTGCAGTTGCTACTTTTTCATTGGGGTTTCCAAAACTTAAATCTTTTTTTTAAAGAGTTCCTTTAGAGTTGAAACCAAGATTTCAAATTATCCTTTTTCATTATTATAATCCACTGTATGCATTTTAAGTATCAAGGAATTTGACTGAAGGCCTTTTGAGAAAACACGTTGATTAGTGACCCTATTTCATTATGGCAGTCAAACCACTGATTTTCAACTTTAGTCTATGAAACCTCCAAACCTTAAACATTGTTGCAAAATTAGGCTTATCTCACCGTTTCCAGCACTTTTGCGCACCTTGGGCACATCTGTGATGAAAAATTTAAGATTTTAACCAAAGTTGCAAAAATAGGCTTATCTCACCGTTTCCAGCGCTTTTGCGCATCTTGGGCACATCTGTGATGAAAAATTGAAGATTTTAACCAAAGTTGCAAAAATAGGCTTATCTCACCGTTTCCAGCGCTTTTGGGCATCTTGGGCACATCTGTGATGAAAAATTTAAGATTTTAACCAAAGTTGCAAAAATAGGCTTATCTCACCGTTTCCAGCGCTTTTGTGCATCTTGGACACATCTGTGATTAAAAATTGAAGATTCTAACCATTGTTTCAAAAATAGGCTTATCTCCCCGTTTCCAGCTCTTTTTGGCACTTAGAGCGAATCTGACAGTAGAAACCGTGCAGTTGCTACTTTTTCATTGGGGTTTCCAAAACTTAAAATCTTTTTTTTAAAGAGTTCCTTTAGAGTTGAAACCAAGATTTCAAATTAGCCTTTTTCATTATTATAATCCACTGTATGCATTTTAAGTATCAAGGAAATTGAGTGAAGGCCTTTTGAGAAAACACGTTGATTAGTGACCCTATTTCATTATGGCAGTCAAACCACTGATTTTCAACTTTAGTCTATGAAACCTCCAAACCTTAAACATTGTTGCAAAATTAGGCTTATCTCACCGTTTCCAGCACTTTTGCGCACCTTGGGCACATCTGTGATGAAAAAATTAAGATTTTAACCAAAGTTGCAAAAATAGGCTTATCTCACCGTTTCCAGCGCTTTTGGGCATCTTGGGCACATCTGTGATGAAAAATTGAAGATTTTAACCAAAGTTGCAAAAATAGGCTTATCTCACCGTTTCCAGCGCTTTTGCGCATCTTGGGCACATCTGTGATGAAAAATTGAAGATTTTAACCAAAGTTGCAAAAATAGGCTTATCTCCCCCTTTCCAGCACTTTTTGGCACTTAGAGCCAATCTGACAGTAGAAACCGTGCAGTTGCTACTTTTTCATTGGGGTTTCCAAAACTTAAATCTTTTTTTTAAAGAGTTCCTTTAGAGTTGAAACCAAGATTTCAAATTATCCTTTTTCATTATTATAATTCACTGTATGCATTTTAAGTATCAAGGAATTTGACTGAAGGCCTTTTGAGAAAACACGTTGATTAGTGACCCTATTTCATTATGGCAGTCAAACCACTGATTTTCAACTTTAGTCGATGAAACCTCCAAACCTTAAACATTGTTGCAAAATTAGGCTTATCTCACCGTTTCCAGCACTTTTGTGCACCTTGGGCATATCTGTGATGAAAAAATGAAGATTTTAACCAAAGTTGCAAAAATAGGCTTATCTCACCGTTTCCAGCGCTTTTGGGCATCTTGGGCACATCTGTGATGAAAAATTGAAGATTTTAACCAAAGTTGCAAAAATAGGCTTATCTCACCGTTTCCAGCGCTTTTGGGCATCTTGGGCACATCTGTGATGAAAAATTGAAGATTTTAACCAAAGTTGCAAAAATAGGCTTATCTCCCCGTTTCCAGCACTTTTTGGCACTTAGAGCGAATCTGACAGTAGAAATCGTGCAGTTGCTACTTTTTCATTGGGGTTTCCAAAACTTAAAATCTTTTTTTTAAAGAGTTCCTTTAGAGTTGAAACCAAGATTTCAAATTATCCTTTTTCATTATTATAATCCACTGTATGCATTTTAAGTATCAAGGAAATTGAGTGAAGGCCTTTTGAGAAAACACGTTGATTAGTGACCCTATTTCATTATGGCAGTCAAACAACTGATTTTCAACTTTAGTCTATGAAACCTCCAAACCTTAAACATTGTTGCAAAATTAGGCTTATCTCACCGTTTCCAGCACTTTTGCGCACCTTGGGCACATCTGTGATGAAAAATTTAAGATTTTAACCAAAGTTGCAAAAATAGGCTTATCTCACCGTTTCCAGCGCTTTTGTGCATCTTGGGCACATCTGTGATGAAAAATTGAAGATTTTAACCAAAGTTGCAAAAATAGGCTTATCTCACCGTTTCCAGCGCTTTTGGGCATCTTGGGCACATCTGTGATGAAAAATTTAAGATTTTAACCAAAGTTGCAAAAATAGGCTTATCTCACCGTTTCCAGCGCTTTTGCGCATCTTGGGCACATCTGTGATGAAAAATTGAAGATTTTAACCAAAGTTGCAAAAATAGGCTTATCTCACCGTTTCCAGCGCTTTTGCGCATCTTGGGCACATCTGTGATGAAAAATTGAAGATTTTAACCAAAGTTGCAAAAATAGGCTTATCTCACCGTTTCCAGCGCTTTTGTGCATCTTGGACACATCTGTGATTAAAAATTGAAGATTCTAACCATTGTTTCAAAAATAGGCTTATCTCCCCGTTTCCAGCTCTTTTTGGCACTTAGAGCGAATCTGACAGTAGAAACCGTGCAGTTGCTACTTTTTCATTGGGGTTTCCAAAACTTAAAATCTTTTTTTTAAAGAGTTCCTTTAGAGTTGAAACCAAGATTTCAAATTATCCTTTTTCATTATTATAATCCACTGTATGCATTTTAAGTATCAAGGAAATTGAGTGAAGGCCTTTTGAGAAAACACGTTGATTAGTGACCCTATTTCATTATGGCAGTCAAACAACTGATTTTCAACTTTAGTCTATGAAACCTCCAAACCTTAAACATTGTTGCAAAATTAGGCTTATCTCACCGTTTCCAGCACTTTTGCGCACCTTGGGCACATCTGTGATGAAAAATTTAAGATTTTAACCAAAGTTGCAAAAATAGGCTTATCTCACCGTTTCCAGCGCTTTTGTGCATCTTGGGCACATCTGTGATGAAAAATTGAAGATTTTAACCAAAGTTGCAAAAATAGGCTTATCTCACCGTTTCCAGCGCTTTTGGGCATCTTGGGCACATCTGTGATGAAAAATTTAAGATTTTAACCAAAGTTGCAAAAATAGGCTTATCTCACCGTTTCCAGCGCTTTTGCGCATCTTGGGCACATCTGTGATGAAAAATTGAAGATTTTAACCAAAGTTGCAAAAATAGGCTTATCTCACCGTTTCCAGCGCTTTTGTGCATCTTGGGCACATCTGTGATGAAAAATTGAAGATTTTAACCAAAGTTGCAAAAATAGGCTTATCTCACCGTTTCCAGCGCTTTTGTGCATCTTGGACACATCTGTGATGAAAAATTGAAGATTTTAACCATTGTTGCAAAAATAGGCTTATCTCCCCGTTTCCAGCACTTTTTGGCACTTAGAGCGAATCTGACAGTAGAAACCGTGCAGTTGCTACTTTTTCATTGGGGTTTCCAAAACTTAAAATCTTTTTTTTAAAGAGTTCCTTTAGAGTTGAAACCAAGATTTCAAATTATCCTTTTTCATTATTATAATCCACTGTATGCATTTTAAGTATCAAGGAATTTGACTGAAGGCCTTTTGAGAAAACACGTTGATTAGTGACCCTATTTCATTATGGCAGTCAAACCACTGATTTTCAACTTTAGTCTATGAAACCTCCAAACCTTAAACATTGTTGCAAAATTAGGCTTATCTCACCGTTTCCAGCACTTTTGTGCACCTTGGGCATATCTGTGATGAAAAAATGAAGATTTTAACCAAAGTTGCAAAAATAGGCTTATCTCACCGTTTCCAGCGCTTTTGGGCATCTTGGGCACATCTGTGATGAAAAATTGAAGATTTTAACCAAAGTTGCAAAAATAGGCTTATCTCACCGTTTCCAGCGCTTTTGGGCATCTTGGGCACATCTGTGATGAAAAATTGAAGATTTTAACCAAAGTTGCAAAAATAGGCTTATCTCCCCGTTTCCAGCACTTTTTGGCACTTAGAGCGAATCTGACAGTAGAAATCGTGCAGTTGCTACTTTTTCATTGGGGTTTCCAAAACTTAAAATCTTTTTTTTAAAGAGTTCCTTTAGAGTTGAAACCAAGATTTCAAATTATCCTTTTTCATTATTATAATCCACTGTATGCATTTTAAGTATCAAGGAAATTGAGTGAAGGCCTTTTGAGAAAACACGTTGATTAGTGACCCTATTTCATTATGGCAGTCAAACAACTGATTTTCAACTTTAGTCTATGAAACCTCCAAACCTTAAACATTGTTGCAAAATTAGGCTTATCTCACCGTTTCCAGCACTTTTGCGCACCTTGGGCACATCTGTGATGAAAAATTTAAGATTTTAACCAAAGTTGCAAAAATAGGCTTATCTCACCGTTTCCAGCGCTTTTGTGCATCTTGGGCACATCTGTGATGAAAAATTGAAGATTTTAACCAAAGTTGCAAAAATAGGCTTATCTCACCGTTTCCAGCGCTTTTGGGCATCTTGGGCACATCTGTGATGAAAAATTTAAGATTTTAACCAAAGTTGCAAAAATAGGCTTATCTCACCGTTTCCAGCGCTTTTGCGCATCTTGGGCACATCTGTGATGAAAAATTGAAGATTTTAACCAAAGTTGCAAAAATAGGCTTATCTCACCGTTTCCAGCGCTTTTGCGCATCTTGGGCACATCTGTGATGAAAAATTGAAGATTTTAACCAAAGTTGCAAAAATAGGCTTATCTCACCGTTTCCAGCGCTTTTGTGCATCTTGGACACATCTGTGATTAAAAATTGAAGATTCTAACCATTGTTTCAAAAATAGGCTTATCTCCCCGTTTCCAGCTCTTTTTGGCACTTAGAGCGAATCTGACAGTAGAAACCGTGCAGTTGCTACTTTTTCATTGGGGTTTCCAAAACTTAAAATCTTTTTTTTAAAGAGTTCCTTTAGAGTTGAAACCAAGATTTCAAATTATCCTTTTTCATTATTATAATCCACTGTATGCATTTTAAGTATCAAGGAAATTGAGTGAAGGCCTTTTGAGAAAACACGTTGATTAGTGACCCTATTTCATTATGGCAGTCAAACAACTGATTTTCAACTTTAGTCTATGAAACCTCCAAACCTTAAACATTGTTGCAAAATTAGGCTTATCTCACCGTTTCCAGCACTTTTGCGCACCTTGGGCACATCTGTGATGAAAAATTTAAGATTTTAACCAAAGTTGCAAAAATAGGCTTATCTCACCGTTTCCAGCGCTTTTGTGCATCTTGGGCACATCTGTGATGAAAAATTGAAGATTTTAACCAAAGTTGCAAAAATAGGCTTATCTCACCGTTTCCAGCGCTTTTGGGCATCTTGGGCACATCTGTGATGAAAAATTTAAGATTTTAACCAAAGTTGCAAAAATAGGCTTATCTCACCGTTTCCAGCGCTTTTGCGCATCTTGGGCACATCTGTGATGAAAAATTGAAGATTTTAACCAAAGTTGCAAAAATAGGCTTATCTCACCGTTTCCAGCGCTTTTGTGCATCTTGGGCACATCTGTGATGAAAAATTGAAGATTTTAACCAAAGTTGCAAAAATAGGCTTATCTCACCGTTTCCAGCGCTTTTGTGCATCTTGGACACATCTGTGATGAAAAATTGAAGATTTTAACCATTGTTGCAAAAATAGGCTTATCTCCCCGTTTCCAGCACTTTTTGGCACTTAGAGCGAATCTGACAGTAGAAACCGTGCAGTTGCTACTTTTTCATTGGGGTTTCCAAAACTTAAAATCTTTTTTTTAAAGAGTTCCTTTAGAGTTGAAACCAAGATTTCAAATTATCCTTTTTCATTATTATAATCCACTGTATGCATTTTAAGTATCAAGGAATTTGACTGAAGGCCTTTTGAGAAAACACGTTGATTAGTGACCCTATTTCATTATGGCAGTCAAACCACTGATTTTCAACTTTAGTCTATGAAACCTCCAAACCTTAAACATTGTTGCAAAATTAGGCTTATCTCACCGTTTCCAGCACTTTTGTGCACCTTGGGCATATCTGTGATGAAAAAATGAAGATTTTAACCAAAGTTGCAAAAATAGGCTTATCTCACCGTTTCCAGCGCTTTTGGGCATCTTGGGCACATCTGTGATGAAAAATTGAAGATTTTAACCAAAGTTGCAAAAATAGGCTTATCTCACCGTTTCCAGCGCTTTTGTGCATCTTGGGCATATCTGTGATGAAAAATTGAAGATTTTAACCAAAGTTGCAAAAATAGGCTTATCTCACCGTTTCCAGCGCTTTTGTGCATCTTGGACACATCTGTGATGAAAAATTGAAGATTTTAACCATTGTTGCAAAAATAGGCTTATCTCCCCGTTTCCAGCACTTTTTGGCACTTAGAGCGAATCTGACAGTAGAAACCGTGCAGTTGCTACTTTTTCATTGGGGTTTCCAAAACTTAAAATCTTTTTTTTAAAGAGTTCCTTTAGAGTTGAAACCAAGATTTCAAATTATCCTTTTTCATTATTATAATCCACTGTATGCATTTTAAGTATCAAGGAAATTGAGTGAAGGCCTTTTGAGAAAACACGTTGATTAGTGACCCTATTTCATTATGGCAGTCAAACCACTGATTTTCAACTTTAGTCTATGAAACCTCCAAACCTTAAACATTGTTGCAAAATTAGGCTTATCTCACCGTTTCCAGCACTTTTGCGCACCTTGGGCACATCTGTGATGAAAAATTTAAGATTTTAACCAAAGTTGCAAAAATAGGCTTATCTCACCGTTTCCAGCGCTTTTGTGCATCTTGGGCACATCTGTGATGAAAAATTGAAGATTTTAACCAAAGTTGCAAAAATAGGCTTATCTCACCGTTTCCAGCGCTTTTGGGCATCTTGGGCACATCTGTGATGAAAAATTTAAGATTTTAACCAAAGTTGCAAAAATAGGCTTATCTCACCGTTTCCAGCGCTTTTGCGCATCTTGGGCACATCTGTGATGAAAAATTGAAGATTTTAACCAAAGTTGCAAAAATAGGCTTATCTCACCGTTTCCAGCGCTTTTGCGCATCTTGGGCACATCTGTGATGAAAAATTGAAGATTTTAACCAAAGTTGCAAAAATAGGCTTATCTCCCCGTTTCCAGCACTTTTTGGCACTTAGAGCCAATCTGACAGTAGAAACCGTGCAGTTGCTACTTTTTCATTGGGGTTTCCAAAACTTAAATCTTTTTTTTAAAGAGTTCCTTTAGAGTTGAAACCAAGATTTCAAATTATCCTTTTTCATTATTATAATCCACTGTATGCATTTTAAGTATCAAGGAATTTGACTGAAGGCCTTTTGAGAAAACACGTTGATTAGTGACCCTATTTCATTATGGCAGTCAAACCACTGATTTTCAACTTTAGTCTTTGAAACCTCCAAACCTTAAACATTGTTGCAAAATTAGGCTTATCTCACCGTTTCCAGCACTTTTGCGCACCTTGGGCACATCTGTGATGAAAAATTTAAGATTTTAACAAAAGTTGCAAAAATAGGCTTATCTCACCATTTCCAGCGCTTTTGCGCATCTTGGGCACATCTGTGATGAAAAATTGAAGATTTTAACCAAAGTTGCAAAAATAGGCTTATCTCACCGTTTCCAGCGCTTTTGGGCATCTTGGGCACATCTGTGATGAAAAATTTAAGATTTTAACCAAAGTTGCAAAAATAGGCTTATCTCACCGTTTCCAGCGCTTTTGTGCATCTTGGACACATCTGTGATTAAAAATTGAAGATTCTAACCATTGTTTCAAAAATAGGCTTATCTCCCCGTTTCCAGCTCTTTTTGGCACTTAGAGCGAATCTGACAGTAGAAACCGTGCAGTTGCTACTTTTTCATTGGGGTTTCCAAAACTTAAAATCTTTTTTTTAAAGAGTTCCTTTAGAGTTGAAACCAAGATTTCAAATTAGCCTTTTTCATTATTATAATCCACTGTATGCATTTTAAGTATCAAGGAAATTGAGTGAAGGCCTTTTGAGAAAACACGTTGATTAGTGACCCTATTTCATTATGGCAGTCAAACCACTGATTTTCAACTTTAGTCTATGAAACCTCCAAACCTTAAACATTGTTGCAAAATTAGGCTTATCTCACCGTTTCCAGCACTTTTGCGCACCTTGGGCACATCTGTGATGAAAAAATTAAGATTTTAACCAAAGTTGCAAAAATAGGCTTATCTCACCGTTTCCAGCGCTTTTGGGCATCTTGGGCACATCTGTGATGAAAAATTTAAGATTTTAACCAAAGTTGCAAAAATAGGCTTATCTCACCGTTTCCAGCGCTTTTGCGCATCTTGGGCACATCTGTGATGAAAAATTGAAGATTTTAACCAAAGTTGCAAAAATAGGCTTATCTCACCGTTTCCAGCGCTTTTGCGCATCTTGGGCACATCTGTGATGAAAAATTGAAGATTTTAACCAAAGTTGCAAAAATAGGCTTATCTCCCCCTTTCCAGCACTTTTTGGCACTTAGAGCCAATCTGACAGTAGAAACCGTGCAGTTGCTACTTTTTCATTGGGGTTTCCAAAACTTAAATCTTTTTTTTAAAGAGTTCCTTTAGAGTTGAAACCAAGATTTCAAATTATCCTTTTTCATTATTATAATTCACTGTATGCATTTTAAGTATCAAGGAATTTGACTGAAGGCCTTTTGAGAAAACACGTTGATTAGTGACCCTATTTCATTATGGCAGTCAAACCACTGATTTTCAACTTTAGTCTATGAAACCTCCAAACCTTAAACATTGTTGCAAAATTAGGCTTATCTCACCGTTTCCAGCACTTTTGTGCACCTTGGGCATATCTGTGATGAAAAAATGAAGATTTTAACCAAAGTTGCAAAAATAGGCTTATCTCACCGTTTCCAGCGCTTTTGGGCATCTTGGGCACATCTGTGATGAAAAATTGAAGATTTTAACCAAAGTTGCAAAAATAGGCTTATCTCACCGTTTCCAGCGCTTTTGGGCATCTTGGGCACATCTGTGATGAAAAATTGAAGATTTTAACCAAAGTTGCAAAAATAGGCTTATCTCACCGTTTCCAGCGCTTTTGTGCATCTTGGGCACATCTGTGATGAAAAATTGAAGATTTTAACCAAAGTTGCAAAAATAGGCTTATCTCACCGGTTCCAGCGCTTTTGTGCATCTTGGACACATCTGTGATGAAAAATTGAAGATTTTAACCATTGTTGCAAAAATAGGCTTATCTCCCCGTTTCCAGCACTTTTTGGCACTTAGAGCGAATCTGACAGTAGAAACCGTGCAGTTGCTACTTTTTCATTGGGGTTTCCAAAACTTAAAATCTTTTTTTTAAAGAGTTCCTTTAGAGTTGAAACCAAGATTTCAAATTATCCTTTTTCATTATTATAATCCACTGTATGCATTTTAAGTATCAAGGAAATTGAGTGAAGGCCTTTTGAGAAAACACGTTGATTAGTGACCCTATTTCATTATGGCAGTCAAACCACTGATTTTCAACTTTAGTCTATGAAACCTCCAAACCTTAAACATTGTTGCAAAATTAGGCTTATCTCACCGTTTCCAGCACTTTTGCGCACCTTGGGCACATCTGTGATGAAAAATTTAAGATTTTAACCAAAGTTGCAAAAATAGGCTTATCTCACCGTTTCCAGCGCTTTTGCGCATCTTGGGCACATCTGTGATGAAAAATTGAAGATTTTAACCAAAGTTGCAAAAATAGGCTTATCTCACCGTTTCCAGCGCTTTTGCGCATCTTGGGCACATCTGAGATGAAAAATTGAAGATTTTAACCAAAGTTGCAAAAATAGGCTTATCTCCCCGTTTCCAGCACTTTTTGGCACTTAGAGCCAATCTGACAGTAGAAACCGTGCAGCTGCTACTTTTTCATTGGGGTTTCCAAAACTTAAAATCTTTTTTTTAAAGAGTTCCTTTAGAGTTGAAACCAAGATTTCAAATTATCCTTTTTCATTATTATAATCCACTGTATGCATTTTAAGTATCAAGGAAATTGAGTGAAGGCCTTTTGAGAAAACACGTTGATTAGTGACCCTATTTCATTATGGCAGTCAAACCACTGATTTTCAACTTTAGTCTATGAAACCTCCAAACCTTAAACATTGTTGCAAAATTAGGCTTATCTCACCGTTTCCAGCACTTTTGCGCACCTTGGGCACATCTGTGATGAAAAATTTAAGATTTTAACCAAAGTTGCAAAAATAGGCTTATCTCACCGTTTCCAGCGCTTTTGCGCATCTTGGGCACATCTGTGATGAAAAATTGAAGATTTTAACCAAAGTTGCAAAAATAGGCTTATCTCACCGTTTCCAGCGCTTTTGCGCATCTTGGGCACATCTGAGATGAAAAATTGAAGATTTTAACCAAAGTTGCAAAAATAGGCTTATCTCCCCGTTTCCAGCACTTTTTGGCACTTAGAGCCAATCTGACAGTAGAAACCGTGCAGCTGCTACTTTTTCATTGGGGTTTCCAAAACTTAAAATCTTTTTTTTAAAGAGTTCCTTTAGAGTTGAAACCAAGATTTCAAATTATCCTTTTTCATTATTATAATCCACTGTATGCATTTTAAGTATCAAGGAATTTGACTGAAGGCCTTTTGAGAAAACACGTTGATTAGTGACCCTATTTCATTATGGCAGTCAAACCACTGATTTTCAACTTTAGTCTATGAAACCTCCAAACCTTAAACATTGTTGCAAAATTAGGCTTATCTCACCGTTTCCAGTACTTTTGCGCACCTTGGGCACATCTGTGATGAAAAATTTAAGATTTTAACCAAAGTTGCAAAAACAGGCTTATCTCACCGTTTCCAGCGCTTTTGCGCATCTTGGGCACATCTGTGATGAAAAATTGAAGATTTTAACCAAAGTTGCAAAAATAGGCTTATCTCACCGTTTCCAGCGCTTTTGGGCATCTTGGGCACATCTGTGATGAAAAATTTAAGATTTTAACCAAAGTTGCAAAAATAGGCTTATCTCACCGTTTCCAGCGCTTTTGCGCATCTTGGACACATCTGTGATGAAAAATTGAAGATTTTAACCAAAGTTGCAAAAATAGGCTTATCTCACCGTTTCCAGCGTTTTTGTGCATCTTGGGCACATCTGTGATGAAAAATTGAAGATTTTAACCAAAGTTGCAAAAATAGGCTTATCTCACCGTTTCCAGCGCTTTTGTGCATCTTGGACACATCTGTGATGAAAAATTGAAGATTTTAACCATTGTTGCAAAAATAGGCTTATCTCCCCGTTTCCAGCACTTTTTGGCACTTAGAGCCAATCTGACAGTAGAATCCGTGCAGTTGCTACTTTTTCATTGGGGTTTCCAAAACTTAAAATCTTTTTTTTAAAGAGTTCCTTTAGAGTTGAAACCAAGATTTCAAATTATCCTTTTTCATTATTATAATCCACTGTATGCATTTTAAGTATCAAGGAAATTGAGTGAAGGCCTTTTGAGAAAACACGTTGATTAGTGACCCTATTTCATTATGGCAGTCAAACCACTGATTTTCAACTTTAGTCTATGAAACCTCCAAACCTTAAACATTGTTGCAAAATTAGGCTTATCTCACCGTTTCCAGCACTTTTGCGCACCTTGGGCACATCTGTGATGAAAAATGTAAGATTTTAACCAAAGTTGCAAAAATAGGCTTATCTCACCGTTTCCAGCGCTTTTGCGCATCTTGGGCACATCTGTGATGAAAAATTGAAGATTTTAACCAAAGTTGCCAAAATAGGCTTATCCCACCGTTTCCAGCGCTTTTGGGCATCTTGGGCACATCTGTGATGAAAAATTTAAGATTTTAACCAAAGTTGCAAAAATAGGCTTATCTCACCGTTTCCAGCGCTTTTGTGCATCTTGGACACATCTGTGATTAAAAATTGAAGATTCTAACCATTGTTGCAAAAATAGGCTTATCTCCCCGTTTCCAGCTCTTTTTGGCACTTAGAGCGAATCTGACAGTAGAAACCGTGCAGTTGCTACTTTTTCATTGGGGTTTCCAAAACTTAAAATCTTTTTTTTAAAGAGTTCCTTTAGAGTTGAAACCAAGATTTCAAATTATCCTTTTTCATTTTTATAATCCACTGTATGCATTTTAAGTATCAAGGAAATTGAGTGAAGGCCTTTTGAGAAAACACGTTGATTAGTGACCCTATTTCATTATGGCAGTCAAACCACTGATTTTCAACTTTAGTCTATGAAACCTCCAAACCTTAAACATTTATGCAAAATTAGGCTTATCTCACCGTTTCCAGCACTTTTGCGCACCTTGGGCACATCTGTGATGAAAAATTTAAGATTTTAACCAAAGTTGCAAAAATAGGCTTATCTCACCGTTTCCAGCGCTTTTGTGCATCTTGGGCACATCTGTGATGAAAAATTGAAGATTTTAACCAAAGTTGCAAAAATAGGCTTATCTCACCGTTTCCAGCGCTTTTGGGCATCTTGGGCACATCTGTGATGAAAAATTTAAGATTTTAACCAAAGTTGCAAAAATAGGCTTATCTCACCGTTTCCAGCGCTTTTGGGCATCTTGGGCACATCTGTGATGAAAAATTGAAGATTTTAACCAAAGTTGCAAAAATAGGCTTATCTCACCGTTTCCAGCGCTTTTGCGCATCTTGGGCACATCTGAGATGAAAAATTGAAGATTTTAACCAAAGTTGCAAAAATAGGCTTATCTCCCCGTTTCCAGCACTTTTTGGCACTTAGAGCCAATCTGACAGTAGAAACCGTGCAGCTGCTACTTTTTCATTGGGGTTTCCAAAACTTAAAATCTTTTTTTTAAAGAGTTCCTTTAGAGTTGAAACCAAGATTTCAAATTATCCTTTTTCATTATTATAATCCACTGTATGCATTTTAAGTATCAAGGAATTTGACTGAAGGCCTTTTGAGAAAACACGTTGATTAGTGACCCTATTTCATTATGGCAGTCAAACCACTGATTTTCAACTTTAGTCTATGAAACCTCCAAACCTTAAACATTGTTGCAAAATTAGGCTTATCTCACCGTTTCCAGCACTTTTGTGCACCTTGGGCATATCTGTGATGAAAAAATGAAGATTTTAACCAAAGTTGCAAAAATAGGCTTATCTCACCGTTTCCAGCGCTTTTGGGCATCTTGGGCACATCTGTGATGAAAAATTGAAGATTTTAACCAAAGTTGCAAAAATAGGCTTATCTCACCGTTTCCAGCGCTTTTGTGCATCTTGGGCACATCTGTGATGAAAAATTGAAGATTTTAACCAAAGTTGCAAAAATAGGCTTATCTCACCGTTTCCAGCGCTTTTGTGCATCTTGGGCACATCTGTGATGAAAAATTGAAGATTTTAACCATTGTTGCAAAAATAGGCTTATCTCCCCGTTTACAGCACTTTTTGGCACTTAGAGCGAATCTGACAGTAGAAACCGTGCAGTTGCTACTTTTTCATTGGGGTTTCCAAAACTTAAAATCTTTTTTTTAAAGAGTTCCTTTAGAGTTGAAACCAAGATTTCAAATTATCCTTTTTCATTATTATAATCCACTGTATGCATTTTAAGTATCAAGGAAATTGAGTGAAGGCCTTTTGAGAAAACACGTTGATTAGTGACCCTATTTCATTATGGCAGTCAAACCACTGATTTTCAACTTTAGTCTATGAAACCTCCAAACCTTAAACATTGTTGCAAAATTAGGCTTATCTCACCGTTTCCAGCACTTTTGCGCACCTTGGGCACATCTGTGATGAAAAATTTAAGATTTTAACCAAAGTTGCAAAAATAGGCTTATCTCACCGTTTCCAGCGCTTTTGCGCATCTTGGGCACATCTGTGATGAAAAATTGAAGATTTTAACCAAAGTTGCAAAAATAGGCTTATCTCACCGTTTCCAGCGCTTTTGGGCATCTTGGGCACATCTGTGATGAAAAATTTAAGATTTTAACCAAAGTTGCAAAAATAGGCTTATCTCACCGTTTCCAGCGCTTTTGCGCATCTTGGACACATCTGTGATGAAAAATTGAAGATTTTAACCAAAGTTGCAAAAATAGGCTTATCTCACCGTTTCCAGCGTTTTTGTGCATCTTGGGCACATCTGTGATGAAAAATTGAAGATTTTAACCAAAGTTGCAAAAATAGGCTTATCTCACCGTTTCCAGCGCTTTTGTGCATCTTGGACACATCTGTGATGAAAAATTGAAGATTTTAACCATTGTTGCAAAAATAGGCTTATCTCCCCGTTTCCAGCACTTTTTGGCACTTAGAGCCAATCTGACAGTAGAATCCGTGCAGTTGCTACTTTTTCATTGGGGTTTCCAAAACTTAAAATCTTTTTTTTAAAGAGTTCCTTTAGAGTTGAAACCAAGATTTCAAATTATCCTTTTTCATTATTATAATCCACTGTATGCATTTTAAGTATCAAGGAAATTGAGTGAAGGCCTTTTGAGAAAACACGTTGATTAGTGACCCTATTTCATTATGGCAGTCAAACCACTGATTTTCAACTTTAGTCTATGAAACCTCCAAACCTTAAACATTGTTGCAAAATTAGGCTTATCTCACCGTTTCCAGCACTTTTGCGCACCTTGGGCACATCTGTGATGAAAAATGTAAGATTTTAACCAAAGTTGCAAAAATAGGCTTATCTCACCGTTTCCAGCGCTTTTGCGCATCTTGGGCACATCTGTGATGAAAAATTGAAGATTTTAACCAAAGTTGCCAAAATAGGCTTATCCCACCGTTTCCAGCGCTTTTGGGCATCTTGGGCACATCTGTGATGAAAAATTTAAGATTTTAACCAAAGTCGCAAAAATAGGCTTATCTCACTGTTTCCAGCGCTTTTGTGCATCTTGGACACATCTGTGATTAAAAATTGAAGATTCTAACCATTGTTGCAAAAATAGGCTTATCTCCCCGTTTCCAGCTCTTTTTGGCACTTAGAGCGAATCTGACAGTAGAAACCGTGCAGTTGCTACTTTTTCATTGGGGTTTCCAAAACTTAAAATCTTTTTTTTAAAGAGTTCCTTTAGAGTTGAAACCAAGATTTCAAATTATCCTTTTTCATTATTATAATCCACTGTATGCATTTTAAGTATCAAGGAAATTGAGTGAAGGCCTTTTGAGAAAACACGTTGATTAGTGACCCTATTTCATTATGGCAGTCAAACCACTGATTTTCAACTTTAGTCTATGAAACCTCCAAACCTTAAACATTGTTGCAAAAATAGGCTTATCTCACCGTTTCCAGCGCTTTTG